>NW_010271361.1:0-10881 GCF_000690775.1 Eurypyga helias
AGCAAGTGCCAGGAAGTAAACAAAAAAGAGAGTGAGAGAGTAATGACTCCAGAACCCCCTCCTCACCTGTGCCCTGAGCATGACGTACTATGGAATGAAATACTGCCTTGGTCAGTTGGGGACAGGTACCTGAACTGTGTGTCCCCTGCACTGCCTGTAGCGAGACAGCGAGAGCTGGGAATGCAGCTGCAGTATCAGAAGCGGAGAGAGACCTTGAATCTGGTGCAGGCATTGCCCAGTGCCAGCTGAGACCTTATCAGTGCTGCTCTCTGCATCCAGGAACACAGCTTCATGGCAGTCATGGTAGAGTTAACTCTTTCCTGACTGAACCCAGCACAGAAGTGTTTAACTTAATTCACTTGCACTGTGTATAAGCCCATTCCTACACCCAGAGTACACTTTCCTGCAGACAGACTGTAATATTGCTATCACCTCCTCTTCCATGGTGTTCTGATTTTGGGGCTAAACCATTCAGTTCTTTAGCCTTCCCTAACATACAGACTTTTAACCTGTTTCCTTTTGACTCTCTCCAAATGTGTCTCAAAGCCCACCAGTGAACATGGTGGTTGGCCTGAGCCTGTGTGGAGTGGGAAACACTCATGTAATGTGGTCTAGAGGACTTTTCTACCATAGTGTTTGCTTTTAGTACAGCCATATGAAGCTGTTCACTCATGTTATTTTTGTAAGCCACAGCCTGCCCCTGCTTCTTTCTGCCTTTCCTTCTCATCTGTTTGGAAGTCCTCCTCCACAAGTCAAGATGTTTGAATGTCAGCTTGTCTTCTCTGGCATGCCGCCCTTCTTATCCATCTTGCATTCATGCTGATCATGTTTTCAGAGCACCCTACCAGTGTTCTGAGTTAGACATGAGTGTGAAACCCAGAGCACACCCCGTTTCTCTACTGAGACTTGCAGTTCTCGGTGAAGCTCTTATCTGTCATGGGTGCTCCCTGTGGTGGCAGTTTCCTGACAGATAAACTTTGCAGTGAAGGCACATGTGACACCAACATCAAACCTTTAGCTCTTCTGCCAAGGGCTCATCTTCCTCCCTTGGAAGGGAACCAGCTCTTTCTGATGTGTCGTGTTCCACCTACAGCCCCCAGTTTTATTCCAGGAACATTTCTTGGAGGCTTCCTCATTGTTCCAATATACCCAGGTAGGTTACTGTGTGCCACCATGAGGCTGGTTGCTCTGTATCAGTGCCACTGCTTAGACTCTTTGTATTAACTTCACTTAGTTTCGGTTTGTACTCACTTGTCTCTTGAATCAGTTCTCACCTGACCTTGTGATTTCCAGAGGTGGCTACTGTTCTCTGTGTCCTCAAAACGCATTGTGACTGTTTGCCTTAACATCTTTCACACTGCTTCTCAAAGAAGAGCCCATGGTCCACAACACCCATGGATTGGTCTTGTTGCCAATGAGACTAAACCTCTCTCTTCTTCTGGGATCTGTGAACTCTGGGCTTTGGACTATTGGACTCACTTATGGACAAAAGAACTTCATGCCAGACAAGAGAAGAGACAGGCAGCAAGAAGAGGAGGAACTTGAGATGATTCTTGTTCCAATAAGACAGCCTACATTGCCTTGGCATTGCCCACACATAGAGCAGTATTTAGTCCTTTCTCTGTGTTACAGGAGTGTGGTTAGGTTGGTGAGGAGATCTGTGTACAATCCAACTAAACATGACCTTGTTTGACTCTCCCTGTTGTAGTGGTTTACTTACCGAGCTGCGAGGACTCTGGCGGAGCATTCATAATTTCATCCATTGTGCCATTGAGGAGATGAAAGTTGTTTATTTCAAAGACAGGAAGAGATGCTGCCAGGGCCAGCAGGCAGGTGAAAAGCAGGAGAGAAATGTGCTGGGTAGCTGAAATGGGAAGAAGTTGGAAAAAGAAGAAAAGGTACATTAAAAAGCCATGAATCCCTTTTGACTCCTTTACTTGAAGAGCAAAATGGGAAAATAAAATTCTTTATGTGTAGAGCTCCCTCTTGAAGCCATAAGACCCAATTCACTCATTTAGATGAGCTGTCATATACTCATTAGCAGGAGTCATTAGTGGTGGCACCTGCTGTTGGTGGTTTTTAAGACAGAAGTCCAAAACCTTGTCCAAAACCAAAGTGACCGCAACCAGAAATCGCTGTAACAACCAAGTCTTGAGACTGGAGATACCAAGCAGGGTGAGTGTGGAGGAAGGAATCTTCTGTCCTCTCAGCTCCCATTGCACTCCTGAGACACACTCACATGGTGTAAACTGAGACTATACCTGCCTCCAGTCCAGGCTAGTGAGCAGTAAGAACCCAGATGTCTGGGTGGGAACAAGCGCCAGGCAGGACTGCATGTATTTCTTTGCTCTGCAGGAAAGCGGCATGACTGAGAGGGGCAGCACAAACTTCCAGGAATTGCTGCCTGGCTGGTGCAAATTATGTCTTTTATGATTATATGTCTACTTCAAAATTTCCATACTTAGCCAGCTCCTCTCCTCTTGTTCAGAGCCACTAGGGAGACCAGCACAATTTTTATAATATTAAATCTAAATAAAATAATACAAAGTTTATCATGATTCCTAGAGAGTAGGGCATTATGGAGACAGCTGCCCTTGGGGAAATCTGTTCATGATATGGTAGATAACCCTGGCAGATTGCCAATGTGATCCTTCCATTATTTGAAAAAGAGCAGAGCCAAACCTATTGCACCACCCTGGGATACCTGTGTTTGGCACTGTTCCCTGAAATGCCTGAGAAAGAAACTGGTTGATGATGCTGGCCTGGAACTGCTATGTGTGATTGCAGCCACCCCAGAGACAAGCACCCCTTCCTGGGAATGCTCAGAGCTGTCCCAGTCATTTGTGCTGGTTACAGTTTTAGAGCAAAGGCTTTTACACACACTTCAGTCCAACTGATTTGCTTCTCAATGCCTACATAACATTATTGTCTTGATACACTTTTGTTTAGAGGCATGTTTATAGACACCTCTTCTTTAGGCCACAAAAGGAGCAATGCTGCCTTCACTGCTGGCCCCTTCTCCCATGAACGGTCAGGAAAGGTCTGCATAGGAAGGCAATGATGGGCAGAGGTTCAACCTCTCCTGACTGTTCTTCTGGGCCAGCAGTGTGCTTTTGAGCACCTAACCTCTACATCTTGATACCTGTTCAATATCGCTCCTTAAGCAAGAATATCTAAAAAATCCATTAGCTATTCTAGGATATTTAATACTTCCCTGGAGAACTGAACATTACAAAGAATGGTAAATAAGAAGCTTGTAAAATGGGCTATCTGGCACTCTAGGGCTATGCTGATACAACCTGAAAATAGCAGAATATGCAGACTCCTGTTACAGTTCCCAGTCCAGGGCACAGTGAGCCCAGAAATAGACTTAGCACTAGGATGGCTGGGTTGTAGGGAGAAGGGAGCCCTGCAGAAGACAAAGTGCTGGGATGCCCTGTGACCCACAGCCACATGCAGCAGTAACGTCCTCTCCTCTCCTCTCCTCTCCTCTCCATGCTGGGTTTAGTCAGGAAAGAGTTAACTCTCTCTACCGTGGCTGCTATGAAGCTGTGTTCCTGAAACTGTGTGCCTGCATTTATGCTAAGAAAAGTACTGATAAGGTCTCAGCTAGTGCTGAGGAATGTCTGCACCAAATTCAAGGTCTCTCTCAGCTTCTGATACTGCAGCTGCGTTCCCAGCTCTTGCTGTCTTGCTACAGGCAGTGTAGGGGACACACAGTTCAGGCAGCTGACCCAAACTGACCAACATGTATTTCATTCCATAGTATGTCATGATCGGGGCAGAGGCGGGGAGGGGGTTCTGGAGACATTACTCTCTTATTCTTTTACTTCCTTACACTTGCTAACACTCTCCTTGATTCCTTTGTTAGATGCTTTGCTAACTCCCTTGCTGGCTCATTTTTTCATGAGTTGGTAGGTCTGTTAGTTTTCCCAGTCATGCTGTCCCTGATAGGGTTTGCTCAGAATCTGCTGCCCTAACCAGGCTGCAGCTCTCAGGCTGCAGCTCTCAGGCTCTCTGACTCTGACTCTCACTTTTTGGGACCTGGTTGTGCATTGGTTGGTGGTGAGAAATTGTATCGTATTGTATCATATGTTTTATTTTTTTACTATTTTAATTACTTCTTAGTAGTAGTATTTGTATATATTTAGATTCAAAAAGTAAATAGTTCTTATCTCAGTTTTACTAGCTTCCTTGTCTTTTTTCTCCGATTCTCCCCCTCTGCTGGAGGAGGCGAGGGGAGATCTGTGAGAGAGTCTTCGTGGTCTTGTGCTAGCCAGAGTTAAACCACAACACCATCCCATCCCATCCCGTCCCACACTCACCCATGGCGTCTCTGTGGCGACCATGCGGAGCAGGAAGCTGAGTCGGTTTTACCTGGCTGGAGGGGTGTCCAGCCTGAAAGTTATAGGTCTCAGCAGGTGAAGGGGTGGAGGCACAAGACCCCAGCCACAGCACTTGTTCTCTGGTTGGCAATAGGACTAGTGGTTTATAGCTTATTTGCTCTTCATCATTAAGCGATATGTCCTCAATGAAGGCTGTAGCTCATAAAGGTGAAGAGCTTTCTTCAGAGGCAAAGCAAATAATTTTTTGCCAATAAGCAAATGCCTTAAAACAATTACGATTTACAGTGCCTGGCTGTCCCCTTGCCCTCGGAGGGTTTCCCTGGGGAACGGCATCCTCTGGGCACCTCTGCACATTTCAACTCGTAAGTAAATACCCAGATGACATTCCACTTCCTGGATGAAAATCAAACATCAGGCGTAAATCACTCTCTCCAGAGCAGGCATCAAGCCCAACAGCCACTGGAGACCCTATTAGGCCCTTCACGAAAGAGGTACTCTAGTGTTCCTGGCAAATTGTGCACCGAACTTCAGAAAGTGCCACTTTAGGTGCCTCCTGACACGCCTGGCCTGCCGCCACCACCATGCTCCCTCTTGTGCAATGTGCACTGTGGTCTCTCCTAGCACCATAGCCCTTGCAGCAGTCACCAGGGTGTTTTGGGAATTGTGACATCAGACTGATGTAAAATGGTCTCACTTCACACCCCTCTCCACTACTAGGAGTGCTTACAACGTGGTTTTCTTACAGACAATGCTAGACCATTCTTTTTGATACCTGCAGTATTCTGAGTTATGAGGACTCCTGTACCCCACCTTGTGCTGGACAGGGCAAGAGGAGGAGCAGGCTGGGTGTCCAGTCCCACATGGGACCTTCTCCTGGGCCCATGTTTCGTCTTGGCCCTGGGCCTTCAGTCCTAATTTGAGCCACACTGTATGAGTACTGGTCTCTAGTCATAGCATCATATGGTTTAGGTTGAAAGGGACCTTAAAGACCATCTAGTTCCAACCCCCTGGCCATGGGCAGGGACACCTTGCACTAGACCAGGTTGCTCAAAGCCTCATCCAGCCTGGCCTTGGACACTTCCAGGGATGGGGCATCCACAGCTTCTCTGGCCAACCTGTGCCAGTGCCTCTGCCCCCTCTTCATGAAGAATTTCTCCCTGATGTCCAATCTAAATCTACCCTCTTTCAATTTAAACCTGTCACCCCTTGTCCTGTCACTCCCTGCCTTTGTAAGAAGTCCCTCCCCAGCTTTCTTGTAGGCCCCCTTCAGGAATTGGAAGGCTGCTTTATAGCCCACAGAGCCTTCCCAGACCCTTCTCTTCTCCAGGCTGAACAAGCCCAATTCTCTCAGCCTTTCATCATGGCAGAGGTGCTCCAGCCCTCTGATCATCTTCGTGGCCTCCTCTGGACTTGCTCCTACTGGTCTATATCCTTCTGATGCTGGGGGCCCAGAGATAGACGTGGGACTCCAGGTGGGGTCTCACAAGAGCAGAGCAGAGGGGTAGAATCTTCTCCCTCACCCTGCTGGCCACACTTCTGAAACAGCCCAGGATACGGTTGGCTTTCTGGGCTGCCAGCACACACTGCTGGCTCATGTCTAGCTTTTCGTCCACCATTACCCCCAGCTCTGATGGGTCTCCAGCCTGTCAAGGTCCCTCTGGACGGTATCCCTTCCCTCCATTGTGTCACTGCACTACACAGCTTGGTGTCATCAGCAAACTTGCTGAGGGTGTACTCAATTCCACTGTCCATGTCACTGACAAAGATGTTGAACAGCACTGGTCCCAATCCTGACCCCTGAGGAATGCCACTTGTTACTGGTCTCTACTCAAACATTGAATGAACAGTCCCCTCTCTGTCATTGTTTTCTGGATGGATTTTAGACATACACTATAGATAACATTTCCTGGATGGACCCTCAGATCCATGTTGCAGCTTATCTCCAGCCCTGACTTTTACACTGTGTGTCCTTTTGGCAAGGATCTTGGACATGGTTTACTGCTTTCATGCCTGGAGCTGTTGCCAACACTCAGGTCTGCCTGGTGTGCTCAGACACGACAGGACAGAGCCCCAGCAGCATGGGCATTGCTCCCTCAGGGTTCATCCTTGCCTGCTGACCTGCCTGCCCATGAGGAGCAGCCAGCTTTTGCTACTCCTAGAGAGCTAGCTCATGGCTTTGTTCTCCTCCCTTGAGTCTTGCACAGTGCCCCCTGCTCTGCCTCGCTGGAATGCAACCACTGGTTGTTGTCCTCAGCTCTGCTTTCAACCTGTATCTGCTCATAGACCTCTTGCAACTGTCTTCTTAGAAAGGGGTTCCATGTCAGCATGATTTAGAAGACCTTTGTTTGATAGCTTTGAAGACACCCCCACTGGCATATTTGAGCTAAAGTCAAAACCAGGGCATCTGCTGGACTGTAGAAATGCTGTCCTGATGACATACTGTTTCTTGGAAGGAAATTCCATTTGCACCTATTTGGACCAGCCCTGTGGAGCCTGCTGTATGCAAGGATCAGGGACGACTTCCCCTCTCTCCATGACCTGTGGGTTCCATGTTCCCATTGCCTCTGGCAGTCCTGCTGTCAGCAGTGATCCCAGTGGTGGCTGACCAGCAGCAGCCTGCCTTCCAGCCCTGGTACAGGCACCCCACCCAGAGACCTTGTGTTACTTAAGACAGGCTTTGGCTCCAGGGGCAGCCCATTGGAGCTCCTAAGTCACCCACTTACCCTGCCCCCACAGAAAGGGGACATGACCCCTCTGCCTGGGGTTCTTCTACATGGGGCAGCTTGGGCCCTTCTCCCTCCATAGATTTGGGAATGCTGTTTATATGATTCACCATTACTAAGTGAAGCTGCAGAAAAGGGCTCCCAACCTCTAACCAAAGAAGCAGGAGATAGAAGTTGATCCAGGGTCTTACCTCAGAGAGGTCTGGATGCCACCGTCCATCTAGATCTGCAAGTTGCACTGCTTGATGTGTACAGTACACAAAGTTTGGTGGGACCCTCAGCTTGACACTGGCTTGCTGTGAATACCAGGTTTAAAGCCGTGCCATGAAGAAGAAATCTTGTCAATAGGCTACTGAAACTAACACAGGAGAAGAGAGTAGAAAGGCCACATCTTAAAATTAGTTTAACAGAACTGAGGTCTCTGCACATTTTAGCATGAAGAACAGCCCTCCTAAACTATCTGTCCTGAGACTATTTTGCTCCTGTAGCAGGAGCAACCCCTAGTTGACACTGCTGGGGCTGGGGGGAGGATCTGCAGGGTCTCACCAGACCAAAGACAAGGATTGGGAAGGAGAGTGGCAAAGGGACCCACAGGCACCTGTTTGTTACCCTTGCCCTCAGAGCATGTGTATTGGGGTGCCAGGGGACGTTGTGTATACAGTGACTTCTGGCTGCTAACTTAACGATCCTGAAACCTGTCAGCAGAGAGTTAGAAAGCAGGCACGTCTCTTGAGGACCTATCGTCATCTTTCCAAGGTCACCTTTGGGACTGTGCAAATAGGAGACCTAATCTCTCCTCCTTTGCTAGTTTCTGTGTGTACATCCTTAAAAAGCTGGGTCTTTCCACTTCAGTTTGGTCATGGCTCTCCAGAATTTGCTCCCAGTGAGCAATTCCCATGTAGTGTTTGTGTGGCTGGGAGAGTCAATAATTGAAGTCCCTCATCATGGAGGGGATTATTTTGTACTTCTCTGGCTGGAAGGGCATGCCTCCCTCCCCTCAGGGGGTTTAGTTATGCTGTCATGGGATCTGAAAACTGCTCAGAGTCACAATCTGCAAGTGCCTCCTTGTGCCTCTACAATAACAGGTGTGAACACAAGTGGGTGCGTGCAGTGCCTATAAAGTCACCGTGGAAAGCTTGGCATGTGAGGGTGCACCACTGGGTTCCTGCTCTCTGCTCAGCTGTGCTGTTGTGATGGGTGAGTTATCTTCCCAGCAGCACTCTGCGTTCATGGGTGGTGCTGGGCTCAAACAAGACCTGACCGGGGTGAGTATGCAAAGACACAAGAAGATTAGCAAGACAGTAGCCGTGATCTTGCCTGGTTGATGTGTGCAGCCAGGCACTCTGGTAGCAGAAGGAACGCAAGACCAAAGCACCAACTGACACACGTTTGGTGCCAGCCTATGCTTCCCCCAAGCTACCTATGCCCTGTATTTCTATGTCCTGTCAAGGGAGGTTAGTGTGGAGACCTAGATTTCAACTTGGTCCTTTCCTTTCCTGGTCAATGCATGGGGTACATGTGTTTGAACAGGGGTCTTTCCCCAGGCATGATGGCATCTCCCCCAGCAACTGAACTAGTGCAGGCTGTAGGGCGTGCTTGTGACAAGCACAGAGGGTTTGGGCTTGTGTCACTGTGTGCGCCCAGGAGATTTCCTCCTTTCTGCATGGGAGCTGGTATCTGTGCAATAGGGCCCATCCTTTGGATATGGTTTCCTAGTAGCTGTCATTGGGCTGGAGTGGCTTATATAAAAGGCTTAAGCAGTTCTCCAAAAAGAACTGTTTCTTGTGATCCCTCCCCCTGGCAAGCTACTTTCCCCAGACCTAGCTGTGTCATTGTCCTCTTAGCTACTCTTGGGCTGTAGGTTCTGAGAACAGATCTGCAGAGTGCTGTAGGGGCAGAGCCTGCACCAAAGCTGCAGCTTCCCTGTCCTGTGGCTCTGCCTTCCCTTGTCTAAGCTCCCTGGGTGCCATTGGCAAGGGCAGAGGGGACTGCCCAGGGATCTTAATGGTGCTGGGCTCTTTCCTCCCTAGGGTTCCAGGCTGGGACAAGTTGGCTTCATGGGGACCTTGTCCTTCTACACACGATGGTGGTGATGCTTCTCCTCTGTGCAAGTGCTAGCCCAGCAGTACCCACTGCCAGCTCCCGGAGTGGTAAGTATGGAGTGGGTGGGGGGCACTGGCTGAGAATCAAGGATGCAGAGCAGGAAAGTGTGTCCCTAGCTCAACAGTGACTCTCAAGTCTGCTAAGTGCTAGGAAGGCCAGCATATACCCAGGCTGATGGACAAGAATTTCTCACATACACAAACCCCTGGGCTGTGGTTTGTAAGGTAAGCAGCCTGACGCCTGTCAAGACATCTTCTACCCCTTGGTGGCTCTATGCTGAAACCAAAGGGTTTCTGCCCAAACACTGTAACTTGGCAGGAATACTCTGCAGTGATTGTGTCTTTTTACACTTCAGTTCTAGGAGAAATCCTCTCAGCAATTTTTGGAGGTTTTTAGCTCTTGTTGGATTAGGTATATTCCTTTCCTCCCTGCAAGGAGGGGTGACACTCCCACAAGAACTGTGTGATCAACAAATTCATGGGCTGAATTGGAACTACCCCAAGCAAGTTGTGCCTCATCAGAAATAAAACAAGAAAAACATATTAGAAAGCATATTAGTTTGGCAAGTAAGTAATGACAGATCACTCCTGCTAAAACATAAACTGCAAGAAGCTGGGGGAAGAGATCGAAGTAGAACTTAGCCTTCTTTTGCAATGCCATGGCTCCCCAGGGAAAACATAAATTTTCATTACATATCCTCACCAGTAGAGCATTTTGGACACTTTTGATCCTTGCAAGAGCTGAAGTGCAATATATAAAGACCTTGACTTACTAGGCTAGGTATACTTGGAGGACATCGCTGGCATCTGGAAGATTTTTTCCCTCTTTCTTGGAGACATGCATTAGAAGGCTCCAAATAAAATAGCAGGTAATGAGAAATAGATCCTAGGGCTTTTGCCAGGCCCACTGTCTTAGTGACCTTTCATTGCCCTATGGATGAGCCGGTGGAAAAGCCACTCTGTAGAGTAGATCACAGGTAAAACCAGCTCTTTTTGTCCTGACTCTGCTGCAGGAGCTCCTTGTTGCCGTGACAGATTCATATGACCCTATGTAATGTTGAGTTGATGGTTGGACTAGATGATCTTATAGGTCTTTTCCAACCTTAGTGATTCTGTGACCCTTCTCTGTCCCACCCTACCCTGTGTTTGCCACTGCTGCTGTTGCAGGGTTCCCCACAGACTGCAGCCGTCTCCGCAAGACCAGCCCCAGCGGGGTGTACGTCATCCAGCCAGCGGGGTCACCCCCACGAGTGGTGTGGTGCGACATGGACACCGAAGGCAAGGGCTGGACTGTCGTTCAGAGAAACTCTCATGACACTGAGATCACATGGAAGCAATCTTGGACCACCTACAAGTACGGCTTTGGGAATGTGCAGGGAGATCACTGGCTAGGCACCGAGTACCTGCACCTGCTGACACAGCAGGGCACCTACAAGGTCCGCTTCATTGTGCGGAATAAAGCCAACATCACCCATTATGCCGAGTACGACATCTTCAGGGTGGAGAGTGAGGCTAGTGGGTACCCGCTGCGGCTGGGCCGGTTTACTGGTGATGGGGATGACTATCTGACCAGCTATCACCCCAAGAAGGGTGGCATTCATGACAATATGAAGTTCAGCACAACCGACAGGGACCAGGACCAGTACAGTGGGAACTGTGCCAACAGCTATGGGGGCTGGTGGTATGACAGGTGCCAGAATGTCCTGCTGA
>NW_010271361.1:10901-13272 GCF_000690775.1 Eurypyga helias
GTTCTGTGATAATGGCGACTGCATATCCTCCCTCATCCTGGTCAAACCCACAGATGTGTGCTGACCATCATGCTGTGCCCAGCCTCCTGGGAGTTTGAGGAGTGCCGCTGTCCCCAGCTCAGTGCCCTGTTCCCGTGCCTGTCAACTGCCCTGTGCCAGCTCCAGTGCACGTCCACAGCTCCTGTACTGTCACCAGCTGAAACACAGAGACTCTGGGGCTCAGGAGCAATCGCCCAGAACTCCGGGCACTCATGGAGTTTCACCCGGTGCTGCGGTGCTGGCTGGCACTGGGACGCAGGCACTGGTTTGGGATGGGTGCACCCACTCCTGTCCTGGGGAGGGGGAGCAGTGCAAGTTCCCTTCCCTGTGCAATCAGTGTATCCCTGCTTTGCTCAGGCCCTGCTCCCTCCCTGGGCCTCACATGCCCCACAGCTCTGCTACCCATGGTGGGAGAAATCAGCTGCAATAAACCCTGGAGCCAGACTTTGTTGTCTTGTGTCTACCTGCTGCCACGACACTGCACGTAAGTGTGTATGTATCACTCTGTCCAGTCCCCCAGTGGTGGACCTAGGGGATTGTAGATGTATTATCCATGTCCTCTACTGGGCAAGGAGACACACCGGCTCAAGGGGTGCCAGGTCTCTCTGGGACATGCAAAGCTCGCTTCCCCAAGGACTAGCGTGGTGGCTACTGGTTTCAAGATGATTACTCAGACAGTGCTGGGCTAGGTCAGCTGTGGGCCTCATTCTGCTTCCAGGCTGAGCTGGTGCAGAGCTGGTGTGGCATGCAGGGGTTTTGTGCTGATTTTTCTTTTTTTTCTGAAGTATTTCAAATGTTCCATAGTGAAAGGCCTGACAGATTCTCCCTGCTGCTGATTGTACCCAGCGTCAGCCTGTAGCATGAGCTTTTCTTCCTTTGGTACGGTTGTTGTACACAGCTGAGCACAGCTGTTGTACCTAGTTTTGACTGTGGTTTGGTTATTAGATCTCCGGATGCAATATTGCTTCCAATGGCTTGCTCCAGCCACTGTGTACTGAACTGTGGCTGTAAGGCTCCAATTAGCAAACAGGGACAGCAAAGCCTAGTATCTTTCAAAACCCTCACACATAGTTTGTCCCTGACAGTGGCTGGGAAAGGGAAGATTGGAGTGTGGAAAGAGGGCATGAGAGATGTGGGTAAATCAGTCCCATCATACCATGCTGTAGAGAGGGAATATGGCTATGGATCTTCTTTATGATGGAGGGAAGTTTGAACTTAGGGCTTGAAAGAAGCCGCAGTTCCTCTTCTCTGTCTTTGAAGGAAAAGCTGAGCTCAAGGAAAGCTTGTGGCTGTGAATCCTGAACAGCTTGGGACCCTCAGGCTAAGACCTGTGACTGAAATCCCAGGGCTCCCTGAAGAGCTGTGGCAGTGCTGTGTTCTTGAAGAGGCTTCACAGGCAGCCTTAGGTGCCCTGGAGTCATCTGTGGGCCTGCAGCCATGATACATGGGGAGATGAATGTATGAGAGTGCTGGTGTTTGAGAAATGCTTCCCAGTTTGAGCTAACTTGAGAGTAGCATTTTTGGACTGAGAGACGTATTTGCTGGTTTAAAAAGTCATTTGCACTGCAGCTTGGATGTACAACTTAACTGGAGGGAAGAGGCTTGACAGAAAAAGGCTTGGGGTTCCTGATCAACATCCCAGGAGTCAGCAATGCACCCTTGCAGTGGTAAAGGTGAACTGCATCCTGGGCTGTGTTAGCAAGAGTGCAGCCAGCAAGACATCATTCCCCTCTGCTCAGCACTGGGAGACCACACCAAAGGTACCATGTCCACTGTTGAGCTATCCAGTGCACAGAGATGTCACTACACTGGAGCAAGCCCATATGGACCCAAGCTGATCCAAACCTCTTGAAACCCTGGGATCCCTGCCATTTCAGGCTGTCTCAGCTCTTAAACCTCCCCTAGATATCCCAACCATGTAGTACTGTGTGGCCTTGCAGTGTTGTTGTCCCTTTTTTCCCTGTCTACTCTTCCAATTACTTCCCAAGCCCTGGGCCAGCATTTACAAGGTTAACAAGGCAGGATGATTCTGGCCTGGCCTGCTGTCTCTGGTTAGCTCCAAGTCATGGCTGGTAGGGGTGAACTGAGCTGATGCTTCCCTCCTACCACAATGCTTGTTCTTGGCCATATGGTACTGCATTCCCTTTTTGAAAGATGCCCACCTGGAAATCCAACTCTCTTATTTAAGTTAAAATTTTGTCTTTAATTCCTGATTTGAGTCTTATAAAAAACATTCCCTTTGAAAGTCTTTTCTTAATACATCAGGACCCTCAGGTCTGCTCCTGGCAAGATACTGACAGCAGTTGCAAGAAGTTCTGAAGGAAATGGACAC
>NW_010271362.1:0-44010 GCF_000690775.1 Eurypyga helias
GACCAACACTCTCTGAGTGCGGCCAAAACATCATCTGCTCATCACTGCTGAGCAGTCAAACCCAGCCCAGGTCAGTGCAACTGGGGAACCAAACCCCTCAGGCAGGTCCTGTGGCTGTCTTATCTGCTAGGGAGTGAGAGAGGGACATGCCTGTTACCCACACGGAGCACAGCAAATCACACCTCATGAAGATAAACGGTGCCTGGGAACATGCAGCTGAGAAATTTCTTTGGTCACGGGCTCTATGACATGGTGCACTCCTGAGAGAGACCCTGGGAGACAGTTACAGCTATGGGAAACGGAGGGCGTGGTGGGGGTCGGTATCAGGGTCAATGGCATGTACACATGACACAGGAAAAACACAGGCTGAGGGAGATATTGTTACCATTATTGAAATCTTCCTGCAATAGCAATGCAAATCTTGTTCAAATGCATGAGATTCCTCTTCAAAATAACAAATACATTTGGCTCCAACCCATAATCAGAATAATGGGAGAACATAAACATTTCCCCAGGCATATGCTGTGGGCAATAATTCTGTGTTTGCAAGTACCAAAAATGGCAGAGAAATAGGTAAAAAATTATTAGAGAGAAAGGAAAGAACACTGATTTGAGAAAACGTATATGTGTGCATGTATGTTAATAAGTAACAAAATATTGCCAAAGATCACATGGGAGTACATTTGCTTCTTATTCATACATACTATATAAATAACAACTTATAATATTTGCTTAGGTAATGTTTTCCTGTAGGAAAATATCTCCTTTTTGTTGTTGTTGTCAGTGATTTGTTTTAATTTTTGCAAGACGGAGACAAATATGTGCAGCCACATGTGAGTGACATACATGGAATATGCCTCAAGCCTCAGCTGTACTCTGATCATGGCAGGATCAGATGGAACATCTTCCTGAGCTTTCTGACACCTCTTCCCAGATAGGAGACATCAGCCTGAGCCATGAAACTGCTGCGGGGTTGCTGCTTCGCACCTTGGTGGAGGTGGAACACAACTGTTAGGGACGCAGGGTGAAAGCAGACGTATGCCCTACAGACATAGTCCTACAGACAAGAAAAATCTGACAGGGTGTTATAAGGTATTAATGGCTACAGCAGCATCACCTGCCATTAGAGGATATTTGTCTAATTTTCAATCAGCTGCATGGTATCCCCCATCCTTCTGAGAGAGAAAGAGCAAATCTGAGTGGGACAGAGAGTGACAAAGATCATGCATGGGGACCTCTAAGTGCTCAGCCTTGTGGGACTCTTAATCTGTTTTTCTGACCAGGCCAGTACCTGTGTCAAATATTTGACTCAATCAGTCAAAGGAGATTGCTCGCTAATGTCAACATGTATCCTCTTTCATAACTGTCCTGGCCTTGTAAAATGGAGTCCTAAGCACATCTTTTGAAAACTCAGTCATATGCTCATTAGTATCTCATTAGTTTGCCCTCAATAGCTACAGTTGTTTCCCGCTTTCCGTATCAGTGAAAGAGCCACTGGAAATATACAAATCACGGTGGTGACCTTGTTAAGAAGGAACATCACCCCTACCAGGACTGTAATCTGTAAGAAAGAATAACTTCCTGTAGTGATATTAGGAATTTACTCCTCTTTTTCCAGTCCATTGTTCTTCAGTGTTTCCCATAGGACAATCGTTGGGTGTGCCTTTACTCATACTATGCAAAATATCAAGATGGGATCTATGCAAACATGCACTAAATCTCTTTAAGCCCTAAGTAAAAATGTAACAAGTGCACACTTCAGGCCTCTGAAAATGTGTACGTGTCTCAGAGCAAACAAGATTGGTTCTCATCTTTTGTGCTCTATGAAACCTTACTCAGCAACTAAATTCTTGGGTGACATTCCAGTTACCATGCCAGGCAGGAAGTTGGACTAAGAAATTATTTCAGCTGTCTCCCAGCCTTAAATTTAACAGAGATGTGAGTAAGAGTCATATCTGAAGTAGTCAGGTTTGTGGGACTCTGAATAGTGAATTCAAGTACAAATCTTATATGGCTCTGAAATACAGACTCAAGTCCAAGATTTGTTTTCTTATATTGTTATGAAGGGGTCTGGAAGGGACATTAATTTCACTTTCCTTAAATAGGAATTATTTTAATTTCTGTCATGGGAAAAAAAAAAAAGATATTTTCATGTTGCAGTGGAGGCTTTAAACAGATGACATGTCACACAGATCTAATTTAGATGAGGGAAGCCCAAGGGGTAGAGGAACTGAACACTGCAAAATGAATCCCAAATAAATAATAGATTAGAAAATACAATAAAACTGCAAACTCAGTCTAACTGATCTCAGCACAAAATTGCTGCTTGCAACACAGAAAGATACTTTCACCTCACTTCTGTTTCTTAATATGTCATTCTTCATTTCATTGTTGTGATCAGTCTACAGTGTTTTTGTACATTAGCTCACTCTAAAATTCTTCTCCTCTTGAGCCATGTTTCTGACTCCTGTGGGCACTACCTAGTATACTAATGCTTAAATAAACTCAGTGTTGGCCATTGAGTACTTGATTGCTTTTTATAGTTATTGTTTAACTTTTATTCATTCATTGCAATGAATTAATGGCATTCTGGCCAAAAAAAACTCAACTCAGATGATTTTTCAGACCCAGTTTACTCTTTCATTAAAGTTAAAAAAAATTCTTTTAGATGTTTCTGTATTTTTACCACGTAGCACTTTAATTTTAAACCATCAAGTTAATTTCAATTTTATTTTCACAACTTCATATATTTTTTAGTTAACATTCCCATTTCTCAGCCAAAAGAGCTAACAAAAAGAAAATAGAAAAGGAAATCTTTTTTCTTATAGTTGGTTAATATATTATCATAAAATACAACTGAATTCTTTCACCATTTTTGACAAAGTTATAGATTCTTCAAGGCCTTTTGTCAACAGAAATACACTATCTGTGCACAATAGAGCTTTATTGTGAATACCTTTTGTTTTCATTCCTTTAACAGCTTCCTTGTTCCATCTTGTTAAAAGATACTTTTAAGGATATAGTTTTTGAAAGGGAGAAGCAATAATAAGGGAGAAGCAAAATAAGGAAAGGAGCAATTGCACTGAGGTCCAAGGCTTTGAATGGTAATAGTAAAACATGAATTATTTTGTTCATATATTATCTTTATTAATGTGAAGTTAAATTACTGTGACATGTTATGCATATCATACAGCACAAACACTGTTTCAAAAAGCTGCTAATATGAAAAGACAAAAGGAAATGTTTGACACGATGGATACTCAATACATATGGATGCAATAGACTGATTAGATATATGATGAAAGGCTGAGAGAATTGGGCTTGTTCAGCCTGGAGAAGAGAAAGCTCCGGGGAGCCCTTATTGTCCCTTCCAGTACCTGAAGGGGCCTACAAAGAAGCTGGGGGGGTCTTTTTACAAGGGCCTGTAGTGACAGGACAAGGGGTAATGGGTTTAAATTGAAAGTGGGGAGGCTTAGATTAGGTATCAGGAAGAAGTTCTTCATGGAGAGGGTGGTGAGGCACTGGAACAGGTTGCCCAGAGATGTTGTGGATGTCCCATGCCTGGCCGTCTCCAAGGCCAGGCTGGATGAGGCTTTGAGCAACCTGGTCTAGTGTAAGGTGTCCCTGCCCATGGCAGGGAAGTTGGAACTAGATGATCTTTAAGGTCCCTTCCAACCCTAACCATTCTATAATTCTATGATTCTATGATTTTAATATAAAACTGACCCCAACCTCTACCATTTTATTTAAACAAAGTTATAGAAAAGAACACAATTCACACTAGAAAGGAAAGCTATTCTGGTTATCTAAATGTATAAATAAATATTTAAATAAGAAAATAGGGCTTGCAAATAGAGGACTAAAGTAGGGTTCGATTTCCATTTCTGCTTGTAGTACTGACTTAGTTACCTAAGCCAGTCCCCTCATCTTTCTTCATCATAATTTCCCCAGTGGTAAAGAGAAGATAAGACATTTCCATTACCTAAGGAAGCAAAACTTCCTTTCAAAGTGTTTTGAACACATGGGTCTCTAACCTTAGATATTAAGTTATAAAGTAGGGAGTAGACATTCTTTGTTTACTCTTCCTCACTATCCCTACTGACCAGTTAACGCAAGATGCCCAAGGGCTGAGGTTTTTTATGGATAGGTTATATCACACACTGCCTTACAGGACTCTCAAAAGCCTGGAACATAGGGGAAAGACATAATTGCATTGTATTGTTTTTTATTTATTTCACTGGGGAGAACAGGCATGGATATGATACTATCTTTAACCTTCCACATTCATGTCAATCCGAGGTAAAAGTAAGATACTTCAAGGTCAAGAAATTACAAACTAAAGTTGTCCAGGCAAGTTAAAGTATGCTCTTTGGTGCCAAACAATATCATACAATTCTTAATAATATGACCATGTGCTACTTTTAGGTCCCAGAGATACTAGTCTTCTGTGGAATATTAAGACTAAACAGTTACTGGTGGGGTTTTGTTCTTATTCTTCTTTTCCTGCCTTCCTTCCACCCCCTGACCTTAAGTGTAGTGTGACTATGTTAAAATTAAACAGGAATAGTCAATTATTCAATTAAGAAACAACTTCCAACAATTCACAAATTCTTCCAAGGCAGGTAATTTTTTAGCAACTGAAAATGCTTAAACATCTTGAATTACTAACACATACGACCTTGCATTTTCCACAGGTTTGTTTTCTGGTGTATGTTAGAAATATTCTGCAGTGGACAGAGCATTGAAAACTCTACATGTGGTTCCACCAGTCTTGGAAACACATTTTGCAAGAGAGGCACCTCAGAAGAAAAAAACAAAACACAACAAACGACTTTCTGAATTAATCTAGCTGATAACAAACCAGAAGATTCCATCACTCTATTTTCTAATTAATTAAAGAGTGCTGGTATGAGAACATCCAAAATGAAAAATTCTTATGGTATGAAGGATATCATCAATTAATACATAGAACCCACAGCTGGGACTATTAATTACCCTGTTGTTCTCTTCCCTTCCAAAGGGCTGACTCTTTGGCTGACATAAATCAGCTGTGATTTAATAAATCTTTTCCAGGTTGAGGAAGTGGTCTGAAGTGTCTTTGGTAGTCCAGCGTCCCAAATTCCCTTTTACATTAGGTGTTGCATAGTGCTCCATGGATATGCATTGTGCATCCTGGTAAAATATTATAATTTCTTCCATCATTTTATATATAAAGCATGGATATCATTCCCATGTAAATTATACCAATTAGATGAAAATTTGAGAAGAAAGTAAAAGAACCTTTTTTTAGTATATCTTCTGTTTTTCTACTCTTGTCAAATCCTTTTCAGCTTTCCCCAGATGAGAAACATGGGGCCTGTTATTCCAAGTAATGTAACAGGTCCTGTGTTCTTTGTGCTGCAGTTTTACCAAATGCTTGTGACATATCTCTCTCTCTCAAGTGCTGTCTTCCTGAACACACCTTTATGTATTTATAATTGTGATCCTTCTGGTCCCATGGTATTCTGCTTCCTGTTTCTAATTACTTTCTTCCACATTTGCTTTTTACCTACCTTACTTCAGGATCTTATTATCAAAGTGTCATAAAAGGTACAGGGGATCTTACTGTCCTCCTGACAAGAGTGTCAGGTTAGGGATACCTGTAGGGGTAACACCTGGAAGATCAGGAGGTATTCCAGACCACATGCTGGTCTAGGTTCAACCTCAGCTGTGGACAGCCCTGCTGGAACCTGTCCTTTGCACTAGTGGGTCAAGTACTGATAAATCTTGGTTTAGACTAGACTAAATTCTTTATTATCTGCCTTTCTCCCTGGATCACTTTTACAACCTACACATGATTATCTACTGCTGCTGTAGCTCCGCTCTCACCATTATCTGAGCCAGCAGATTTGAAGCCTTTTGAAGAGGTACAAGTGAGGTGCAGACATTACAGAGACTATAGTTCAGATATATCCTGAAGTGCCCTCTAGGGGGAAATCAAGAATTCTCTATATAGAAGTGTAAGAAATCTCTAGATGTCCATGTTTGTGGTGCTAATCATAGAATCATAGAATGGTTGGGGTTGGAAGGGACCTTAAAGATCATCTAGTTCTACCCCCCCTGCCATGGGCAGGGACACCTTGCACTAGACCAGGTTGCTCAAAGCCACATTCAGCCTGGCCTTGAACACTTCCAGGGATGGGGCATCCACAGCTTCTCTGGGCAACCTGTTCCAGTGCCTCACCACCCTCTCTGTGAAGAATTTCTTCCTGATATCTAATCTAAACCTCCCTGTTTTCAATTTGTACCCGTTACCCCTTGTCCTATCACTACAGTTGAAAATGAAATGAAAAACAGTTGTGGACATTCAGGGAGTGTGAGCTCCTAGCAGCATCCTGAGGACATCAGCTGCCAGGGTAGTCAGACTCCCTTCTGCCCAACCTCCCAAGTCTGCGACTCTTGTGTTCCAGGATGCATGTTGACTCAGCCCCTCAAAAGGGGTGGTGCATGTTCATTTAATCCCCTAATTTAGGGACTTATTGGGTAAATTGCACTTTTTGAGCAAGTATTCTTGCCACTTTTGCAACTTAGGTAACACTTCTGCCAGTGGATTATTAAGAGAAACGATATCTGAACCCTACCATGAGACTGAACCCTGGTGTCTTAAAAGACAGTCAGGTGCCACTATCAGGTAAGCACTAGGTCCAAGTAGGAAAGGCTTTCTGAAATACCTTCTTTCTTCAGGATTTCCGGCAGGCTGGCTGAAGTGTCCTGGCACTCAGCGTGTTAGCAGACATGAACACCTGTGGAAGATCTTGACGTTCCTGCATGTGTTATATAATAAAAGCCTGGCATCAAAGTCAGCCTTAGCTGCAACGTGAGCTCGACAGCACCCAAAGAGTTTCCTTGCATCTAAATTGCTTAAAGTCTAATTCTAACAAATTCTTTATTTAGACCGTTTGTGTATGTGAAATAAAGAGAGAGGCATGCAGAGGCTAAGAACTCCCACGACCAATACATTGTAACCCAGGCTATCTCAGGTTCTAACTGTTCTCTCTGAAAAAGTCATGTCCTTGGGAGCAGATGCATGCCCCAAATAGAGAAATCCTAATTGTAGCTTATAATCTTTGGTGCATCATGCATATCACATTTATGAACATAAGACAGTAACTTATGAAAATTGGCAAAGTATGAATCTCATAGACACTTAATCAGTAGGACATTGAAGGAATATAAACCACCCAGCCAAGGAAAGACAAAAGTGACTGGAAGTATTATCGTAGTAGAAATTAGAAGTAAGTTAATGAAAACTTACAGAAATTTCAACAGTAGTGTTGAGTGGGTAGTGTATAAATGATAGTACTAAGTCTTAAAAGAGAAATTGCACCAAACCCAAACTAAAATATTTCAGGAACTAAAAATTTAAGAGTAAGTTAATAGTAGATAAATTTATATCAATGCCTATTAAATTCAACATCTGAAACTCATTGTTGCCATGCATTTTACTTCAAAGGTTTACATGAACATGTGCGTGTCACTTACAAAAGTCCATTAAACTGAGACATACGGTGGCACTTCCAAATTTCTGATTTTCCCACTCCACTAAGAGAAAGATTTCTAGGTCCTTTAGTAAACTATTAAGTATATGAGCAAAGCACAGTATTATGCTAAAATTTGCTATGTCAGCTAAGTGGAATAGAGTGAAATTCCTAGAATGATAACTTTCAGATTGTAGTTGTTATAATGTAACAACTTAGAATTTAACTTCAGTATGAACTCATCCAGCATACCTGTAGCCACTTGTTTGCAGAACCTATCACAGGGATATAGAATAGCTATGCTATATAACCATTTGCTTGTATAGCAAATGGAAAAAATGGAGATGTGCAATTAATCCTTGCTCTGTTAAGGTGAAGGAGAAACTATAGAGCCAACATTGCATATGTAGGCAGCCCATTAAGTTTCTGGAGTTAGGAAGAATGAAGCTGGGTTTGAAACAGCTCACTCCCAAGAATACCAAAGTCAAACCAGTGCACTGACTTGCCTTTCTCCTCTCATGCTTGGGTGCTGAACATGCTGTTTACAGGCATAAAGCTAAGTTTCATGAGTTTAATTGTAACATCAGAGTTGAATATATGTCTTAAGAGGTTTTGGAGAGCATTTATACATTAAGATTTTCCTCTAAGTCTCTTCCTTTGGGGATGCCTAATACAATTTCTCTTGCTGTGTGCTGAAGTTCCACTTTAGTTACTCTGAGTTTTCCTTGATTTATAGGACTTCATGCAAACCTTTAAACCTTTTCCAAAGGTAAGCATGGTAGTGGAATTTCTGAGAAATCCTGAGTAATCTAAAAGCCCATGTCCCATTCACTTTCAATAAAACTTGAGTGCTTGAGGGCCAGGCTTTTAAAACACTCAGTTACTTAAAGGTGAAAATAGTTGTCTAATGGGATTTACTAAAGTGCCGTGGTTAGTCAGAGACTTTTCTTTGCTTATCTGCTCTATTTATATTGTTTATTTTATTACTTCCTGCTTAAAACATGTAATAAATTTTCTCCCATATAGTTCAGTTGCTATTTTTTTGATAGATTGTTCTTCCTCTGGTAAAGTGAAACTGGCCAGAGCTCTCCCAAAGGACTGCTTCCTGTGGATTTCTAGCCTTTGCATTTATTACTCGTTATATGTACAAAAGTTAAATTCTGTAATTTTGCTGCTTTTCCACCATTCCCTGCTGACAGCAGCAAGACCCAGACTCACACAGGAAATTAGTCACCGCCACAGTGACTGCCTAAGCAAGCACTGAGGGAAGTATGTTTGCACGGATGATGAGGTCCTTCAGTGACTAAGCAGGATATCTGTGAATCATTGTTAGGGACCAAAACTCCACCCAAGGTGAAACATCAATGCTTGCCTTCTACTGTGGCCATTAAACACTGGGGACAAACTTTAACTGTGTGAATCTAAAGTTCATTGACTTCAGTGTAGATTTATACTATTGTAGTGTCATCCAACTCCCGTTTGGAAAGTTTCTACTGAGTTTAACTAGAGTTGGACCAAACCTGGAGTCATTTCTGTTGTAACAGTCTGGTTACCTTATGTCAGGCTTCCTTCTCAATTGCATTAGTTTAATTACTGAACATTCATTGATTGAAATTAAATTAAACATCAAGCTGATAATTTATGCAGACTTATTCCCTATACCAGCATGAATTTAACAGTTTCTTTATGTCAAAGTATTAATTTTTAGTTTTTTCCAGGTTCAGTTTCCAGCAATTTAGAATAAGCATCTAAACCTTGAAATTAAGCAGAGCCCCTTGAAGTTGAAGTCCCCATCAAAAATATTAAGGGTATCTGTGTTAACATCTTGTCATGGTTTAACCCCAGCCAGCAACTACGTAACACATAATAGTTGAAAATCACAATTCATAAGCAATTACAATGATAAAATACTAACTTGGAGTGATATTTGACATTTTTCTGTCACTATCTGGCACATATGAGCATTGGACTGGATAGACCCTTGCAGGTAACTGAGTGTACTTCCCTGGAATGGGAAGAAATAACCTCAGTAAATGTCTACTTTAGAAGATTCTCTTCTACACAACCAGTGACAACATCATAGACTTCAAAATATTCAGCAGCTGCCTACAGGGAACATTGGCCCTGAAGTAAAGGACTAATAACCACAACTAAGATTGCCACAGAAGGAGATGAGGCAAGATTAAGAACCTTACCAGTAAATGTTTATTAAAGAAACCTTCCAAGTGATTCTAAGAGCGAAGTCATATCCCGGGTACAAAGTGGGCCGAAAGAGAAAAGCAGTACTCTCCACCTATCTGACCTCAGGGAGATATTCCTTCCTTCCACACAAAGTGGTAATTGCTTTAATGCCAAGATCTGAGGGGATCTCATGTCAATAAGAGCCACAGGACATGAACCTGCAGCCTATTTCCAGCTGTGGCTAGTCTCCAGTATTTCAGAAGAAGACAAAAAGAATACCTAGAAGCTAAATTATTCAGCCTGTGGGAAAGGAAAAGAATGAAAGCCTGAGAGACCAAAGTTATACAGTATATCTGAGGAAGATAGCAGGAACCCATATCAGAGTATTCCATGGTGGGGAAAACACACTCTATCTTCACTGATTTGAAGCATTTCTCTCCATTGTCTACCTCAGCCATTTGCAAAGATGGCAAAAACATTCCCCATCTGAATGTGGATCTGTGTGTCTGGATGATTTTTGCCACTCTGTCATTACAAAAAGGCAGAAAGAAGAAGCAGGGAGCCTGAGTGCATCAAACCAGGATTGCCATGCAGTTTGCAGCCTCATCTTCTTTTTGCCAGGGAGAATGTTCGTGAGACCGTGCTGCCAAACTGAAATACCAGCCTGGATCTGAGAGACAAGCTGCGTCCTCTCTGGTTGCACATCCACTGGGAAAGAAATGCTACAGTCAGAACTATCACTTAGTTCTGAAGAGTGTTACTGTCTCCCAGCGGGCTCTGATGTCCTACAAAATTAAAATTTAAAAAAGGCCTGTTATATTAAGTGCCTTATTAACTGTGATTATGTTTCTGTCCTCATTTTATTCCAGTAGTTCCTAAGAGAGTATTGCTTGGAGAAAGTATTCTACTACCCAAGTAATGGCGGTGCAAGTCCAGTGTCAGGAGGTGGGTACAGCAGACACCACCTTGGAATAAGTCAAGGACTGGGCAGCTTTTTTATGCAACAGGATAAAATCCTCCTTTAAATATTAGGAGTTTGGGGGTTTTCTCATTTATACTTTTAAACTAACAGTGAAACCAGCAGGGTTGCTCTAGATTTATGTGAGTTTGGAAAACTGATCTTGTCTGCTTTTACTAAGCACACTACAAACTATTTAAAGATCAAGTATAGAATCCCTGATATTAAACTATGATGTTGCTAGATACAAAGTTTAATTTAAGAATTTATAGCAAAACTGAAATAATTTATTTTCCATTTGTTCTAAAATGTTAGTGTTGATGCACTAACAAATAGTGTTGGCTTAAGCAAAGCCCAGTGTTAAAGCCTGAGATAGAATGGTCCTTCCAAACAATAAGGAGCTATTATTATTCAAGGCCATCCTTACCTGGTCTTAATAACACCTTGTGGCAAAATTAATTTACTTTTAAAATTCCGGTTGCCATAACAACTTTCTGCAGTTCTTCACGTGACTTAATGAGATTCAAAAAAAAAAATCCCAAAACTATTTCATGAAGAAAAAAGGCAGATGAATGGAGATCAACTAAGAGGAGCTTTTTTCCAATTACTGTATTTAAACATTAATAGCTAGTTGTTGAAAATGTTTCATGTAAAAATACTCTTACATTCAGAGCTAGAGTACTCTAACTTTTTTTAATATATAATCCTTGGAGCCTTCACATTTTCCAGCAAATAGTGACTCAGTTTGAGATAGCTGTGTACCATGCATCAGCTTGAAAAGAAGTTGTTTTGAGCTTTGTACCCATTACCCTTCCCATAAAAGAATGAATGTCCATGGTGATCTGTTTTTTAACACCACAAATACTGCTGTGCTGAGAACTGCTGTCAAGGAGCACACTAATGTAATGCTAAAACTGCTTCAAGGTCATAACCCTCATCCACTTACTTCCTGTTAATTAATTATATATTTGCAGACAGGCAGATAAATAGATAGGTCAGATCAGGGAGCAGCCCAGAATGGGTGCACAGGGGAAAGGAGATGTGGCCTCACCTCCTGCCCTACCCAACCAGCCCACCTGGAGAAGTGTTTCCAGCAGCAGAGTCCCTATGCTTGCCTGAGTGTGAGGAGCTGACACTGACCTTCCTATTGCTCACGGGGGGACTGCTCATGTGACCTCTTGTCCGTCCTGGACCTCACAAGTTTGATTTGAAAATCCAAAATCCCTCCAATAAGAAACATGCTCTCATTATCTGCAATGGAACTAAAATTCCTTAAACACTTCAGAAATTAATAAAAGTAAAAACAGCCACAGTTCTAGTCTTCCATGTGCATGTGTATGAACTCTAATCACAATAAAGAACACATCATATGCTGATGGCAAGCATAGAAGTATCTCCATCAGGCAGAATCCCATATCTCCTGTGATAATTTTAGGAAAATCTCCCTCTACAGTCCTTTTTCTTAATAGTGAAGCTAGAGCTTTCTTGTTAGGTTGCCTACAAAGTGTGGTCAGTTGTTGGTCCCTGAATATGACTTAGACACCTATCCTCTCTAGGCTAGACTAAGAGATTGCTCAAGCTATACCTAAGTTTTATATCACAGAGATCATTAACTGCCAGCATTTTCCTGACCTTTCCAGGCTATCAAAGAGCTGGATCAGAAGTGCATGGAAAGCTATAGCATTTTGACATTGGTCTGATTTGCACGGGAAGAAAACAACTTACAATTCTCATTCTTACTTCTATGACTGCTTCATGCTAACTAAAACTGACAGAAAAAGTTAGAGAAAATAATTGATAGTGACAAATTAGGCTTCTGTTATATGTTTATAAATTACCTCTGAATACTCTACAATTAGTTTTAATATATTTATTCTTTGAAAATTATTTGCAAATAATTTATAAGCTACTGAAGATTCAAAGAACAATTATAGTTATTTTATATTCAGAATCTGAAGTGTGTGGTTAACATTGGTTGAATTGATAAGTCCTGTGATATTGTTCTAATATGAATAAATGAAAATTGTTTGAATGCAAATATTATTAGAGCCAAATTTGCTGATTATTCATATTCTCTAAAAGTCATTTAAAAGCCACACTTCCTGCAAACGTGATTGCTAAGAAATATAACTGGGACTATTCTGGTATTTCATGCAAACCAGTTCCAGAGTAATTTAATTCAATACTCAACTGAATTGTCTTAGGCAAATAATTCCAGCACTGACCTAGGCATAAGTAGATTTACCATCAAAACTGGAACAATTTCTGAAGATTTTTGTAAATAAGAGTATTTTTTTAAAATATCATTATAGCAATAATAAATAGATCAAAGGAAAAAATTCACATTAGGCTCATGAGTCTTTTTGTTTATAATGTATAAATACATTATAGCTATTTTATCTCTTTTTCGTACCACACTGTTCTACTAACTAAAAGTTAATTTAATCAGTGCAATAATATTATCCAAATGTCATTCATCCAGTTTTGATTTATGTAGCTTTTTAATTTCAAATAGCTTTCTCAGTAATCTAGTTTTCTGGGAATTTATCAGGCTTTTATCTCTGGCCTATAACCTATCCAAATTATTACCCTAATTTTGTTCGTATTGGCACATACCACATTCTGACTTTGCATTTTCTCTTTATGTTCTTTTATTCTAACCTTTATTAATCTTCTGCTTGTCACATGTGCTTCTCTGCTGTAACAGCTGGGAATTTAAACAATTCTTGATGCTTTGAAATTTGGCACTGATAGTGTGCCAACCAGGACAAAGATTTTTCAGCTGTCTTTGTTGTTGTTTCCTTTTTTTTTTTAGTAAAGATGTTTTCATTTTATGGCTTTATGTACTGGTTAGTACAATGTGTGTACTATCACTGCCTAATATTTCATGAATATGTAACAGAAATCATCACAATAAGCATTAGTAAACAAGATGAGGAGTAAGCATTCAGTTAATCTACGTCTGCTTTAGGCCATATTCTGATATTTTTACCCTTGTTGAGTAAGTAGTCAATGAAAAATAACGTGGCCTCTTAATAATGTGGGAAGCAGCATGCAGGTGTGAAGAATCAGTTGCCAGGCATAAGCCCCAGCTGAAAGACTTAAATTACAACTGACAGCAAATTGGAGCGTTTGGAGGCCGGTGGGGGGAAGCAGATATCACAGGTGGCCTTGCCTGAGCAAAGGTAGAGAGAGTGGTGTCTGTTGTTCTTTGAATTTGTTCTTGCTCATACTTGATTTGAATGGTCAAGGATTGTTTGTTTTGTTTGTTGGGGGGAAGGTGAGGGTGGGGGGGTGTTGTTGGGTTTGTTGTTTTGCTTTGGGTTGTTTCTGTTTTCAGACTGCCTGAAGCTTGTGGCTAGTATTATGAAAATTTAGCTAATTTGAAGGATTGTTAGTTAAAGTAGCAGTGGTGTGGTGCTGGAGATCACCCTTAAGTCCTGTTGCAGAGAGTAGCAAATATTTGTGTTTGGGTGGTTTTTAAGTCATTTGTTAGTTGTTTCTTTTCCCCTTTTCAGCAGTGTTTGGGAAAGATACCTTTCCCAAGTCTGGTGCTCCTGCTGGGTAATGTTGCTGTATTTCCATATGTAGCTGCTATACTGTATGGTTGGCTGCACAGCATGGTAGGAGGAAGAATTCTTGTAGGTAGCTTTGCATCCTATGGATTTTTTTTTTTCTGCAGTCTTGGGGTAGCTATATCATATAATGATGTTGAAAGATCTTTTTATGACAGTAAAGACAAAGCTTGACTTCTGACAGGCTTCAAGAGAACTTTCTGTTTGTCCTGAGCGTTTTGGAGAAGCTTAAATGGAGTACTTCAAATAAGCATTACAGCTACAAGGAAGTATTTTATAATAATGTATGAAGTACATTATTTAAAACAAATATAACTAGGCTCTTTTCATCAATTGTGTTTAGTGTATAGAAAAATCAATACTGTTTTCAGGCCCCACTTATTTATTGTCTCTCAGCTCAGTGGTTGAAATGGTCTGTATTAAATTATTTGTCCTTGTTCATCCTGCTTAGCAGTGTGATGCTCCAAGAATGACTACCTGATCAGGCTGTGAGACAAAGCGGCTAAGTCATCATCTTCTCATTCTGGAGTTGGGAGAGTTCAAGCCACTGTGCGTAAATACCTGCTGCGGCCCTGATACACTATCGCGGCGAGGTCAGTCAGGTCTGCTGAAGGTCACCTGCTTTGCAGGCTTTTTGTCCTCCAACCATGTCTGGTTCGGCTGTTACTTGCCCACTTTTGTAGAGGGAACTTGCTTTATGTCACTGGCGTGCAAAAGTTTTGTACCCAAGCTGTACTTGTAATGTGTGGAACGCTGCCAAGGTTTTTGGGTTCAAAAAGTGGTTACATGTATATTGGTACAAGAGGTTATAGAATTTGGCTTCTGCTAGGGAATAAACAGATGCTTCCAAGAAAAGCTTTTTATGTTTCACGAATATAGGAATTTATGAATAGATTTATTTCTCAGCTAAACTAATTTGTCTGGTTCTTTCTCCCAACTCTCACGAGAGAACTTTTTAATTCCCTGGGTTGCAGCTGAGTCAGGTTCTTTGTGTGCCTGTGAGGGACTGGGTAGAACTGGGTCATGCTGGGGAAGGGGATAGGATTGGTACCATAAGGTAGCCTGTGATGGGAATATCGCAGTGCCCAGAGGTTAGTGGGAGACAAGAAGGAAGAGAGTAAGAAAACAGTTGGACTCCTTGTGGGAGTGAGCTCTGGGGCTGGGGACCAGGGCACCAGATCCTGCATGGCTTTGTCATTTCTATAACTATTGTTTAACAGTGGGAAGGAAGCCTTTAGTTTTGATGAACTCATTATAGCCATCAGTTGTGTGGCACAGATCACTGACTATAAAGCACAGTACATGTTGGTGTGCATATCTTCAGCTGCAGTCTTGGTATCACAGGGGCTACTCATGGAAATTACAGGCATTGATGGCTCAGTCTTTCTGGGTTTTTTGACTATTTTAATGGAAATCAAATGGAAATTCTCTGTTGCTACATTAATTGTAAATACAGAAGAAACAGTGATGAAGAGTTTTACTAAGCTGACCCAAAAGACGTTTCCTTAGAGAAGAACGTCAAACTTCCCTTCATTTTCTCCTCCTTGATAGGAGGGGGTGGAAATTATACAATCATATACTGCTATATACAGTTGGCAGTATGCCTGTTTCCACAGTCTTGTGGTCTAACTAATGACCCTGAAGCAAAATGTAAGAAACAGGATTACAAACAATGAAAAAAAGCTTTAACAATTGCTGCCTGATGTTAGGTAGTAGAGAGATGTGGGCCAACAGCCTTTTTTTCCTCTTCCTAGAGACTGTGATGGAATTGGGGGAAGGAGTGGTGTTGCTGGGATTTGTTAAGGAAAATATTCAACACAGATTAACAGCATAAATTGGCAAGTGTGAAACTCATCCTCTTGATTTCCCAATCTGACAATCTCTGATGTCATGCTAGTGGGAACAGATTTCTGTAACGTCAGTTATGTGTAATGTTCAAACTGAGGCTTTTGAATATTTATGATACTTGGATGGCTAGAAAAATATTCTGTTGAATTTAAAGATAGACCTTCAGATATAAAAATCTGAGATCTCCTAAAAAAAAAAAAAGATTGTACAGGGAACTTAAGATCTGAATTATACTACAACCTGCATGATAATTTTGTCTTGACTGTAAGTCAGGACTAACACCTGAATGTGTTGGGTTTGTGTGGGTGAAGGGGTTGGTAGCAGGGGTAGGGCCACAGGGATGGCTCGTGAGAAGCTGCTAGAAGCTTCCTTGGCTCTAAGCGGGACCTGCCTCTGGCCATGGTGGATCCAACCAGCACCTCTGTGATAGGTGTATTTAGGAGGGGAAAACAAAAGGTAGCCATCAGCTGAAGAAGAATCAGTGTGTAGAGAAGAGTAGGATGTGAGAGAGACAAAAACGCAGGCACCCAGGTCAATGCAGAAAGGCAGGGAGGAGGTGTGCTGGAGCAAAGGTGGCTTCATATTGAAACTCCTTATTTTTGGAACCAAAAGGTTGAAGTCTTTAGGGCAGTCTGTTATAGTTTTGCTGACTCGCTCCAGTTAAGGATCTTGCCTTGAGTTCATGTAATCATGTCACCTGGGTGTTTATCTCCTCGTATTCTTCTGTTGCCCTCAGGTCTCTGGCAAGGACCTACAGTTCTTTTTCTAACATAAGCCACCTCAAATTAAAGGTGTCATCAGTAAGGTGTTAACAGTGTTAGTTTGCCCTAAAGTTCACTATGTTCATGTGCTACTTGCCTTGAAATGAAGTTATTTGGCTTTGTTAACTGGGAGTTTTTCTGCTTTGCAATCAGCTTCCCATTAAGGTGCTGACATCACTGAGTAGTTTCACTTCTGACCCTTCATCCGCTACCCATTCTGTGTCACTTCACGCCTCCTGTGTTGCTGCTCAGCACTTCAGCTCTACAGGGGATTGATACAGTTACTTTCTTAAAGAGAAAGGTCTTTTAATTCATGTGTTTTATAAGACAGTATCAGTGTGAAAAAGGGCAAAGGGCCTCCTCAAAGCCTTGGTTTCCACGTCTGGGGGTGTGCTGGCAAAAACAGAGATGAACCGGTGGTGGGGCATGTGTTTGTGCTCTCAGGAGTAACTGGACTGCATACTTTGAAGTGATGCTACTGATGCCAACTGCAGCATCAACACTAATGCAAAAAAAACTTGCTAACATCTCTTCCTAGACTTGGATTGTCATCTGAGAAGGAGATTTTTCTCTGCAGTCAAGAACCATATGAGATAAAGTTCAATGTTGTAGAAAGACCCTGCTTAAAATTGTACTGGACTTTCTCCGAAGAAACCTGGTTATACTGTGCAACTATATTGGAGAGACATCTCAATCACACTAATCTTTATTTTATGTGGTTTTGGTTTATTTTTTTCCTGTGACTTTGTTTCTACCTTCAGCAATATAGAAGTTAAACATAACATGTTGCACGATTGGCATGTATGGTAGGGTGTAGTATGTTTAAAAAATACAAAAATCAGTAGAACAGGTACAGTAATATACTTTAATTTTATAAAGGTTGAGTTGTCTTGAGGTAAATGGCTCAAATCAGACTATTAAAATGTTTCATATTGCATAGACATCGCACTATAGAAAACTGTGAGTTAGTCCAGCCTCTTCTTTTAGCACATGCATTTAAAGACTCCTTCATGGACTCCCAGAACACCTACCTTTTTTCCCCCCAACTCCTCTAGCAGCTACAGAAACATCATCTTGGACAAGAAAAATGCTGCATGTCTTCCTGATTTGCCAATTGCCTTTGAGCAATTCTTCTCTTGTCACCTGAAGACTTGCCTTGGGCAAAGTAGCAACCACCATTGTGAGAACTGCCTGAAGAACTGTGCATGCAGCGATGAAAAGATACTTCCTTCCTCTACCTCTTTGTGCTCTTGAAACCAGCCCAGTGAGCTAAATTGCAACCATTGCTGTCTTCTCACTTACTTGTTATCTGCCTGCTAACTCTTGTGCTCTATTTCCTTTGAACTAATTTTGCATATCAGATATTTTATTGAAACGCAGAAAGATTACATCTAATCTGCCTTTCTCCCCCCCACCCCATGAAATCAGTTGTTTTATCTCAGGTTTGTGGCTACAAAATGGCGGAATCCTGCTTTGCTTTCCTTTTGTGATTGCTAACTCACTGCTTACTTCAGCTCTGATATATCTGGCTGAAGGACCAGCTGACTCAGTTTGCTAAACTCACAGAAAGCTTCATTTTTTTTTTTTCCCCCCTCACTCCCTATAAAAGGAGTTATGTGCCAGGTGAGTGAGCTGAATTGCTTTACTAATTGATCAGGGGAGTTTCAGTGCCAGTGCAAGGCAGAGTGAGGCATTGCTCGGCCAGAGTGGTGAAAAGTGCTCCTTTTGCTGGCAGCTATTAGAAAGCAATCAGGTTAGTTCTCAGGAAACCTGTATTGTGGTTTACTCTGCTTTCAGCTTGTCTCGGTCTGTAATTTGTTTTTCAAAATGTTTTTCTACTCTACAGTTTTGTTCCTTGTTTCAGAGTTGTCTAATTTTGCGCTATGTTTTTAGATATCTGTACCCCATTTATTATTCTCCAGGTACATGTTTACTATTTAATGTACTAGATGTGTTTAACGAATAGTATTTGACTATTAGTTTTAGCTTAGTTTTAAATTCTCGTCCTTTGAACGCACTGGATAGATTTAGCATGTTTGCATAGTCATGGTAAAGGTTCACAGCTGTCAAGTGTCTGAAGAAATTGTCTGGTAATGAGGAAAGTCATTTACACAGTGGCATTACCTCTTCAAGTGAGGAACACTGTGAACTTCCATCAAGTTTCCAAAAGGTCCTGAAGAACTGCTGGAAATACTCCACCAACTGGGATGAAATGGAAGTCAGTACCAGAAATATTTTGAAAAATATTCCTATTTTTATTTTCAAAAGCTTTTAATTTTTTGGAATATGCATCATGGCTAAGGGAAAACAGAATTAGAGAGGTATATAGATTAATGGGAATACACCATGACTGTAAATCAACATTTAAAATTTATCTCAAAATGCAAATTACATGAAATCAGGCTGAGTTTGGTGTATTCAGAGTTATGTTGGCATCCTGCTAGGATCTGTATGTGCAGACCTCATTTAAGGTAAACGAAATCATGTTTTTTCTGGAGAAAGGCAAAAATGAAAAGAGTTTATTGTGATATCAATAGACACAAAACACTAACAAGTTTTGTAATTCCATCCTGTTTAGCTGGCATTTGCTTTCAGTTTGCAAGTAAAATCTGGGACCTTCTTTTATCATGAAGATAATTAACAAAGTGCAAAACACCCAATTTTACAGTGAAGTTTTAGAAAATCCTTTTATTTCTCTACACTCAACCTGAGCAAGTATTATCTTGAAATCTTACTGAATTTATGCTGACTTTACTGTTTGGGGAGTAAAGATTCTCTTTTTCTTGCCTTGCTTAAGAAAATGGGTGAATTAAAACTTAAAGATTCAAATTAAACCCTCTTCCTTTTACAATATGAAGTGATTGCTTTTAGGATTCTCCTATCGCTATGACAAAAGGAAAGGTCATACCTCCTTTCTGTTTTTTCCCCACTCTGAGCCCATCCTATAAGTACAGAATTCAATTTCTCATTCTACCTTACTGGCGAGGCTGACATTCATCGTCCAGGTACTGGATGCCAATCTGCTGGTCCGTCTGAGACCCTTAACCAGGAGTGGGAGCAAGATCAAATAATCGCCGAATCCTACCACATAAAGTCTGAGCAAGGATTTCTTAATTTTTTTTTTTCTTGAAACCAAACAGTCCTCTCATCTTATGGCTTCCTTGTTCTAAGCAAGATGTGCCAGTATCGAAGAGCTATAGTAATGTGAATCTTTAGAAAGTGCCTTTATGTAATTTCTCCAGACCCTAAGCATTAATGAATTTTAAAGTCGTCTTGTTGTGCTTATGAAACATGTATTTAATTTATTTACATACCAATGATAGCCTTTCTATAGAAAGAAATACAGATGTTACAGCATATTTTGGTGTTTTGTTTATTTCTTAACCACAGTCTAAATCATAGCATTAAATTATTTGAAGCCTTTTTTTAAAGTAAGGCATTTGTGCAGCTGCACAGAAACCTGAGAAATGTTCTATTTAATGTATTTTTTGTTCAATAACAAACTTCTTTTTAATTTCTGGAAAACAGATTTAGAAGAAAGAAGGGCTCTTTGAAAGAAATATTTAAAAGGGTAGAGTGAGTATTTATATTTTAAAAGATTTAAAATATAATTTGGGGGAAAAAAATCCCCACTACTTCTTTCTGAAACAGTACTTTTTAATTAGCTTTAGTAATATGATACTTTACAGCAGCAGGTACTAAACTACTCCCAGTCAGACACTGCTTTGGTTAGACTAGTGATCCCCAATACTAGACTAAAAAAATATATGGATCTCATGAGTGTTTTATAAGCAAAGCTGGAGAATCACAGTAAATTATTTTTGTTCCCAAGAAGAGTGACATTTTCCCCCTATTTTTCTTCACAACAAGTCTGAAAAATGTTAGCTCACAAGGAGTTATATTATATTCTCTTTTGACTTGTGTGGCATGAGAAGTTTTCCTTAACCATGGAAAACATAAGTTATTCCCTTTTTGCCCATAGCTTTCAGCTGTTCTTTCTTGGTTCATATCTAGCTATTGACCTCAAAGCCATTCAGACCAGAAACCTTAAGCTTTGCACCGTACTTAAAGCAAAGTTTGAGTTAATCCTAACTTATCTTTTCAAGTGTATGGGAAGACTTTATTCCATACAAGGCTGCTCACTTTTAATATGGCTTCTATCCTCTCATTTAAACACTGATAAACTGATAACATAGGAATACTTTTTGTTTCCTGCCATCATATGTTGAGGAATGGATTCATAGAAGTTATGTGCTGCACTACAGAAATTTGGAGGACAATTGAGGATAAATTGCTTAGGTGTATATATACTATTCAAGGCACAGGTCAAGGAAATATGAATTTTCTGTTCTATCTTATCTCCTTTACCTATGATTTCAAAGTAAGCTTTCTCTTCTCCTTCATCTAATTTTTCTATGCTTTACAGACATCAGTGCTATAGTGATGCAGCTATAGTGTACTAGTGCTGACTGTATGTGTGGGAGGAAAAAAAACACAAATGGCAGCCCTTAACTGAATACATCAACAGTTTTCTGAGGCCCTGGCAGTCACTGGTAATTACTCTGAAATATCTTTAAACTTTCATTTCCAAGATTGCTTTGGTGGTTGAAATATTCTTGCTGAATAAAATGCTTGGTTAAATTAACACGTTTTTAATTTCTGAAGAACAGACCTCTCTCTGCTTTTGTGTTGCCGATCAAGTTATAACTTGTTCATAGGAGGAAGGAATAAGCCATGCATATTGCCCCACATTACTGCCACAGTGTGAGAAGGCAATGAATGTGTTCCCTCCACTGTAGAATAAGTAATATTAAAAGTAATGACTGCATGCCTTATGTTATGTGAGATTCAGGGCTTCATTCTGCTTCCTATCCATCACTAAAGGAAGAAATGAATGAATGGCAGGATGTAGGAGGGTCTTCAAAAGATGCCATACTGCAAAATCTTGATGCTGAAACCCTTTTCTAGGCTTATCCATGGGTCATCTCAATCCTTAGGAACCACCATGAGTGTTTGGAACTGGGAGTCCTTGTCTGTGATCACAGGAGAACTTGAACATGCAGCAGACGCTCATCAAGGTCTGTGAGACCAGGAGTACCACCTCTGTTCTTACCTTGCTACTTTTTTAGTTAAGAGAAGCAGCAAGCTCAAACCAGGGTTACAGAGAAACATATTAGGTCAGCAGAAGTACAGTAATGCACACTGAGAAGAAGGAATATTAGTTCTTATAGAAAATGAGAAACAGAAAAGGTGGCTTTGTTCATCATGGTGTAAAATCACTCAATCAAGATGAGAGCTTTCCTAGTCTGAGACACAGGAAAAGGATTGGAGTGAGAGAGTGGACAAATTTAGGTGAAAAAAGAATCAAAGGAAATCTTACTGCCTTCTGATGGGCCCCAAGGGAACAGTTATGTGGTATGCCATAGGAAATGCAGGTTAGCTAAGGTCAGACTGCAGGAGAGACCATGAGTATGTGGCAACCAAACAGCAGCTTCCATCGAGCATCTTGCCACCAGAGATTGGCAGAATACAAAGTCAATCATGTAACATATTTTGGTTCAGTTCAACAAACCAAAAGGTTGATTTCATTTAAACTGAGACTGTTTTTCCACCTTTTGATAATAAAGCTTAAAGGCAACTCCATTTTCTTTTTAAAGTCACTTTGAAAGAAAACTCCTTGACAAGTCAAACACTATATATATTTGAGAAGGAAATTACTTTTCTTAAAATATATTTTTAAGTGGTTTTTTTTTTAGTAGGCCTTCGCTATAACATGTCTGTAGCAGCATGTGGCATGTTATGTCACTTAGTTGTCATTTGTTTATAGTTGTGATCTCTGCTTGCCAAGAGGTAAAGACATAGAAGGTAATATTCATCTGAGGTAGTCACCTTAGAAGCCTAGTCAATATAATCAATGTTACCAGTACTGTTGAGAAGATAAAGTAAGTTGGATGCTCACAGCCTTTTTCTCTCCTTCATATGAAAAGGTTTGCAGTTGATTTACTGCTTTCAGTGGTTGAAGGATGTGGTATTTAATTCCATTAAATGTCTTTTGTTTTATTAAGATGCTTTATGCTCACAGAAGTTCAAAGTCTCCACAAGTCAAAATCTGAGCTGTCAAAGCACTTCACACCCCATATTAATGTCCCACGAAAATAAAAACCATCCTTGAGTTCTCTGGCTTTCCTGTGGCTGCCTGGGTGTCAGTTGGGTACTTTGTTCCACACGTTGGATGTTTAAAGCCTGTCCCAGCTCCCCCAGACTGAAATGCTTTCTCCATCCCAGGGGACTAGGTGACCTATTGGTACTCAGTGATGACATTTACAGTTAGTGCTACAGCATTGGAAGCCAAGCCCTAGTTTTACAGGGAATCCACAGAGTGTGCAGTCCTGGCTACCCTGTGAATCCTGTTGCTCTGTCTGCTGCTCAGGCTGCTCTGCCTTGGGATAAAGAACTTCCAAGCAGCCCCTTCATTGCCTTCAATTAGCTTTAGCATATATTCACATTGCTGTACAATATTTCTTCTCCTAGTGTTTGTGTGTCCATATGTTTAGCTTAGGACTTTACTGGAAGAAAAATAGATTAACTGAAAGCATTCATAACCGCAGCATCCGCTGTTCATGTGTATGTGTGTACACATACAAAAAGAATACTCAGTGCAGTATTACTCTGGTACAGTAGAGCTTAACTTTTTGCTTTTTAAAATGTCAACAACAAATGGAACTGTACCAAATGCTATTGTGAAATTATCTTAGATTTACAGTATTCAAGTTATGCTGAAGAAGAAATAGAGATTTACTGAACATTTTGTGCCTAATCTTTGATTCTGAAACCTTCCTTATTGCACAAGTGACCACAGAACGTTTGCTGTCACCACTGTTTCTTGTGTGTGATGTAATTGTTTTATTAAGCATTACTTGTTTGCATGGATTGGATTCAGTTGTTACTGAGGATGTTCATTAAAACATGCCCTATGCCACTCTGAGGCTGGGGATTGCCAAATTTCATGGCACTGGTTTAACTCTGCAGCAGTGACCTAAATGGTAAAGGTTTCCATCAGCTCCCTTTCCATGTTTATAAACAGTTTATAGCACCGCGTGTAGAGAAAGACAGTTACATTGACACTAAGGACGAGCGTAACCATCTAATACAGTTTGGGGGGTTGGGGGGGAGGAAATTGTAGACATGAGAGAAATGTCATTGAGTTTTTGTGACAAATTCATTACCTAAAATCTAGCAAAATGTTAATTTTAGGTAGAACACAATGTTTCTGCAAAGCCTTTAGGCTTTTTTCCTTGAATACTGGTCAAATACAATTTGGTCAAAACTACTTTGTGCAATTTTAAGATGGCTGGTAGTGTCTAGAATCAATCTAATTAAAATACACCACTTTCAAATGACATTCAATTGCTCATTGTAGAGAAATCCTGATACCCTGCTACCACACTGTCAGGGTTTGATAGGCACAGTATTTATAGTCTGTGAAGAAGAAAATGGGCCCAGGACATGGCAAATAATGCTATCTGTGGCCCTGTCTTAATACTTCTGGACTACAAAATAGCCACATGTGGTTGCTTGAAATGCATTAGCATGGTTAGCATGCTTGTTAGTCAGCATTAAGAAGGCTGTCATGTGAATCTAATTTTGTTGAGATTGTATGAAAATACCGATTTGCCTGTCGAGAGAACTTTAAAAATCTGTCAGAGGAAATGGATGAGGAAACACTATAATGTATACAAAGTAAGTGTAAAAAAAGCAGATCTTGACCTTTTACTCATCTAGGTGTTTTTTCAAAATATAAGCAAAGGTTACCCAATGGCATTCACAAGCAGTTAACAGAGATATTTTTTTCACACAGCTTATGATTTCCTTGTGGAAGTCATTGCTCTAGCCATGGTGGATTATAAGCGGGATAGTAGAAAGCATTGCATGTCTTTTTATGGATAGCAAAAAATATCTACATGATTAAATGTAGCTGGGGAAATATTTCCATATCATCCAGACAACAAATCAAATTATACTGATCACTTCTCTTGTGGATGGGTTATTCTATCTCTGTTATTGATGGATGGCTTGTATCTTATTCGCTTAAGCTTTCTGGTCCTTTTCCAGCTATAACACACCTCCCTTTGAGTCTGACAACAGTGAATAGTAGTCAAAATTTGTCAGGTTTGCTCTCCTACTCACTCCTATGAAATCCTTCTTTTTCCACTAAGAAGTGAAAATGCTTCTGGGAACAGCTGGTCTGAGAGCTGTTGTAGAGAAGAAGGTCTTTCAGATGAGGTATGGCCTTATTAATGGTGAAGGGTCAGTGTGTTTCCCTGACTCTGTGATGTGGTCATTTGGCTGTGCTGCCTCCAGACTGGTGTGCAGCTGCACTGAGGGGGCTCAGCTGCAAAAATGCCAAGAACCCTCCAGAGCCTCCTTCTCTCTCACACAAGTTTCTATAGGATGAGCTAGGACATGAGTCTCAGGAATTTTGGCAGTGCTGTGTCCTTCTTTGTTGTGTGTTTATTAGCAAGGTGGTTCTAGAAAGCTCCAGCCAGAGAAATGAATATTTGATTTTAATGACATATACAAGTTCATTAAGCAGGTTTCCATCTTTTGAGATTTATATTCTGATTTCTGGTTTAATTTTCTTTAACAGACAGATTTTCCTCCCTCTCCCTGGTGGTTTTTCATTCACAAATACAAAAAGTCCTTGTGCTTTTCATCTGTCAATTGGTAGAAGATATGTTATGTATCCAAACTGGTGTGCTGACAAGATTTAATCTATTGTGCTACCTTTATATTTCAGCAATCCCGTTAAGGACTTTGGATGTGTTGCAGCACATGCTGAGTGTCAAACCATCACAAGTATACAAAATTGTATGTGCAAAGAAAAATGCCTCACAATCTTGGTAAACTTCAAAGAACATGGCAGGCATTAAGCTGATGCTGCAGGACTGAATGGGAAGGACAAGTGAAGAAAAGTCTTGAAAAAAAACCCACCCTCTCATGTAAGCATTTTTCTCTTTATGAGCTCGTGTTTTATGCCATTACAGGTTCTGTCAGTTGGGTCACTATTCATGGAAGGGTGGGGGTGAGGCTGATATGCTGAACCAACTACTTTTCAGGTGCTTCTCCACTAAATGAAATCCACAAGTCCAGTCAGACACCTAACTCTTCAGCGATGCATAGGGAGAAGTAATTGTCCAAAGCACATAAAAATAGAATGGAAAACTAACTAGAAAACGTGCACATCCCTCTGGGAAATGCTGAAAGGGAAAATAGAGCCATGGAGCCCTGAAGGCTAATTTCTGCTGGGACCCTACCTCAGTATGAAAACCTTATGCTTAAAAGTAAGAACTCTTGAGGAAAAATAGCTTGGTTAAACCAAGAGCCATATCATTCCTGAAATGAGAGCATGCTGATAAGGCAATGTTGCATTTCCTAGTGGGTTCAGATGAATAACCAGTCAATCAATCATGCCTGGCTGTTTTCTAAATTTGAAATGTATCTGACTTGAGTTCTTTACCCATAGAATACAATTTTCTATTTCTTTGTCTGGTCAGATAACAACTTATGTGATAGACACATATTCTACTTGGATAAAATGAAGGGGGAGAGTTTCAGGAAGACATTTTAAACCAATTTTTAATAATAAGTAGCAAGTAAGACTGCTGTAGCTAATTACATAGTGACAGCTTTGTCAAAGAATTAATTTCTAACAGTTAAAGGACACTCTAGGAACCTTATGCTCTTGAGTCTGCACTGACCTACTTTATAGTCTTGGATGAATCATTTATCTCTCTTTGGCTTTACCATCATTCAGCAAGCTGACTCTGGAAATGTTGAAATGCAAACTTTTACTTTTGGTCCATTTGGGTTTTTAGCAACTTGGCTCTTTCAGTTTTGTTTTTCATCTTTGAGGGGATGCATACTGATATTGCATACTCTTATTAGAAGAATAATATATTCATCATTATATTTGGGGAATGTTGTGACTGAATTATTTGTCTAGCATACTGAAACTCTAAGATCCTTGAACCTTTTAGATTCCCCCTATACCACTTTTTTTAAGAAACTGAATAAAACGTTGAGGATATTTGTCCAAATATTTTCCTTACCTAGAGAATGGTCCTTTTAAGCTGCTTTTTTAACAACTTGATCTGTATTATGAGGTTTGGTTTCATTCAGGCCTTTTATTTTTTTTCAATGCATTTCTTGTTTCATGTGTGGGATCCAACAGTTGCATATCCTCAGAGTTTAATTCTTCTCCTGAAAACACTTCCCAACATATTCTGATAATACTTCTTATTTATGGAATATCTTCAGTCACTCCCATTTAATTTCCTTTCTTCTCTATTAAACTAATGCAGAAAACCCAACAGGTTTTCTCTCATGTCAGCATAATGGCCAATCTAACTTTTTTCAAGTATCAGCTGCTTCAGACAACCTTTGGGTCTTAACCTGAAAGGTTGAAAACAGGAGATGATATCTCCTCTAATCTTCCTTTTTTTTTTTTGTTTTATTCTTATGGAGTTCTGTCTTGCAAACATCTCTAGACAGTCCATTATCTAGGAGTACTGTGTGGAAGAATATTACGCACGCAAAGTTTTAAATCACACTGGCAGCTTCAGCTCACTTTTTTTGCTCTTGGCTGGATCCTATCTCAAATAAGACCATTGAAATCAAATGGGTAATTTACTAATTCAAGATTAGAGAAGTATCTGGCTTCAGAAAATTGAGACAACTCTATAACAAAAAAAGATATGATATGACTTCATCCAACCAAAAGAAACATAACATGTTCCATGTAACACTTTTTTTTTCCTCAACCTTATTTTATTCAGATATGAACTATGTCTCACTACTTGTATGTAATATCAGTCTCCAAAGCCTCAGCTTTTTAACAATTACAAAACCATGTAATATCGAGCTCTCTGAAATTGGGTGCTGGTTTTTTTTTTTTGCTGTCGCATGAAATATTCTACAGTTCTTTCATTCTGGTCTGGCTGAAATCCTCTCCTTCTTACGGCATTCTGTTTTGTCTGTACTCCTACTCAGAGGCATTTCTCTAGCTTATCTCCTTTTCTTATTGTTTAAAGGGAGAAAGTGTTTTCAGTTTCCAGTTGATAAAATAAGAAGTGAATGGCAGCAACCTACAATTTTATGAAAGAATCTGGTTTTTAAATTTAAATGTAGCTGGCGTCACTTATCTTCATATAGCTTCTGCCTATGTCGGAAAAAAAAATCTCTCTTTTTATAACTGCTTGTCAGCTGAATAATAGAATGGGGGGAGCCAACTTGAAAGACATGGCTGATTGGTGCGATTGAAAAGGGCTTTACAATTAGAGTTCTGGCAGAACACAAAAAAGAAATTGTCTGGCCATGAAGAACGGAGCCTACTTTAGAATTCCCTTTTCTCAGCCAGATAGCATGCATCACTGTTCATGCATTCTCTTGACATTGAATAGAGGACTTCAGAACTACCACCCCAAATTATCCCTTACTGTTTGGTTCTATTTGGGATATTTGTTTGGGGGAGGAAAAAAAAAATCTCTATTACTGACTGTAAAGGCATGTGGCTAAATTCCATTCCATTTATGCACTTAATCTCTTAAGCTCGTTTCCCCTCCCCCTTCAGTATTGCAACACATATTTTTCTTTGATTAACTCTTTTTAGGTGATGGGAAAAAACAAGATTCTTCTTTTTCCCATCTTCCCTCCCTCCCTTTCATTTGACTTCCTTTTTTTTTTTTTTTATTCCATATGCCCCCCCACCCCCTCCCACCCCAAAACAGTTGTGTATGTGAATCAAAAGAGGAAGGAAGCCCTTGCAAGTGTGTTTTGGATTACAGTGATAGAACAATAGAGCAGCCTTCAATTAACTCCATACCTTATTTGCTCCCTTGTCTCTAGCGTTATTTAATATTTGAATCAGTCATCTACTACACAATGTACCTGGTGATGAGAATAGTCTTTCAATCCCATCTGAACTCTTCTATGCAACACAATTAATGTGCCAGGTTTTATTTATTTTATTCTTAAATAATGATTCATATGTCTCCAGGCATAAAGGAATAGCAGAATTCACATAACAGTGAGATGTGTTTCATTGCCATGAAAACAGTAGTGGGGGAGGGAGGAAAGATGTTGATAATGGCATGCACTTGACTCCTTCTTGCATGTAAAATCAACATGCTAAATATTTATTTTATATTTCCATAAATCTTGCAGATTTAAAAGCATCCCTGTCAAGGTAGCTTTCATCATTTCTACACTATATGTTTTTAAATTGCTGTTGTATATAACAACCACTGAAAGCTTAACAGTGACATTTCTTTCTGACTGAAATACTTGCTGTTTGTAGTTACAGAGCTGCTCGTTAGGGCTATTTTTATCCTTTCTTTTAAAGAAGTACAGGAGAGTGTGAAGCTCCCGAATCCTGGCAGTAGCTGAAGAAGGGGAAAGGGTCATCCTTAGCTCTATTCTTGTTTTTGCCACTACCAAACCTATTTTATGCAGAAAAATCATATTCCAACACAGTGATGGGTTTTTTTGGGGTTTTTTTGGGTTTTTTTTTTTTAAAGGAGCAAAATCACACATTACTGTAGTAAAAATCAGTGTTTTCATTAAAGGATATGTCACAGATCTTATGAGAAATATCTTGATTTGGGGCAAGGGGAAACAAACACTTAAAGACTGAGGGAGTGATGAAAAATAAAAATTTTCCCATGAGAGAGTGAATATTTTTATTTAAAAAGCTCTTCTCATGAATTCTCATGACTTGCTGTAGCCCTTTAAGAGCATGTGAGATGGTTGGCATTGTTGGCTATGTTCCCTGATCCTAACATTTCCTATGCAGCAGGGCTGTGAGAGGTGTACTAGTACTTGAATATTCAGATTATGCTATGGATCTTTTGTGGGAAGCCTTAAAGCTTTAGCATAATTTGAGGACAAGTCTGCATTTTGAATTGTGCTAAACAATAAGACAGAATCATCTTTTACAGTTGTGAACTGGGGACATGATTTATCTGACAAGATCCTCGTGGAGGAAGGCATCTTATTATGGAGACAGTTTAGCCTTGCTCCAGTGTCATGTTGAAGGCTTTTCCAATAAACATGGCTATATATGAGTTTATAAATGAGAAAAAAAAAATTTTTATCTGGGAAGACAAAGGTGACATAAGTATTTGGTACCCAACTTATTTTCACTTGTGCTGTTGCCTCAGACCCTGGTGTGGTTTAACTGAGGTAACCTGTTGGGTCATCTGTTCTTGTACAGACATTGGTTTTATTTTTCTGTCACAGTAGGTGAAGTGAGTCTAAGACCAACTTTTAGGTCAGCTAAAAAGATGTGTTCTTAATTATCTAGTGGCAGAGTTCTTTCATACATCAGCTCTATGTTGTTCAACTCAAAATAGCTCTGCACCTGACTTGCAGAAGTTTGATCCCACAAGGTTTACTCTAAGGTCTGGATATCCACTCCTTACTTCCCCCTCCTTCCACTTTCAAATCTAGGTCAGCCCAAAGTGACAGAAATGCAGGCAACTGGAATGGCTACCCACTTTGCAAAATTGGGCCTGAGTGTGTAATGAAGGATGATTGCGCTACCTGGTGTGAGCTAGGGAATTTATCTTGGTGATATGTTATTCTCCTTGGTTCACAGCTGAGATTTCTGTGACTCACTTCAAATGCTGAGTGCTTCCTATTGCTCTGTGTGCTATCACTGGGCTGCCTTCACCTTTCCAAGCACATTTTCTTAATGCAATAGTCTTGTAAAAAAAAAAAAGTATCTCCCATGAAAGTGGAGAAACAAGCAGGTACATTAATGAATGAAAATTCAAAGGCAAGTCTAAATCTTCATTCAAACTCACCGTGAAAGTGACCTTTGCTCTGATCTGGAAGACCCTGCCTCTTATCTGCAAATGGCCTTTCTCTGAAGGATGAGGGTGCTGTTTAACTGTGTAAAGGTTTTCACTTAACAGTACCACTTTTATGCTGGAGCTCATAGCAAATTTTAATCCTTCTGCAAAGCTTTAAATCCTCTCCCTCCTATGTAAATTTCTTCACAATTTAAGCTTTCCTTCCACAGGCAGAATTCTTTTTTCTCTGTTTGTGAATCTGAAATAGTATTTCAGGGACCTTGAGAGGTCAGCTAGTCCAATTTCTCCCCCAGCTCAAGCTTAGCTCCTGATAGCGTTTTCAAACTTTTTAAAAACATCAAATAATGAAAATACTGTAGTTCTCTTAAGAAATCTGTTTATCAAAATATCAGGTTTGGGTTTTTTTTTTTAATGCCTATTCCAAATCACTGCTGCTATAGCTGACATCTGTGTGGTGGTACCTTCCCAAACATGCTCAGCAGGGGTGTGGTCCTCCTGGGTCTGCATAATGGAAAGTCACAGCTCCAGGGAAGCACTGCTCTGTCCCATTCCTCTCAATAGAGGGTCCACTCTAAAGCTTGAGTGGGGGGTCAGGTAGGTATCAGTCCTGCTCATGACTGTAGTTCTGCCAGTTTGGGCAGGAGAATCATGATACGGCACCTACTGGTTGTTAGATGCTGTTGAGGAATGGGGGTATAAAATTGGCAGCAGTGAAGTTGGTCTTTTTCCCACCTGTTTTGTGTCAAACTTCAGCTGAGAAACTGTTCTCACTTTCATCCTTGGAGAAGGAATGAAATAATTCTGTGTAAATGAACAAATTAATTTGGTATATTTATGTATAGCAGCTAAAGTTTTTGGGCAATGCCATTTTTTGTGTATACACAAAATAAACCCACTTTGTTACCATAATGCAAATAATATTAATTATCATCATAAAGGAAGTGAGATTCTTATTTTCTCTGAAATGATTTATCTTTCTCAATTCCATGCACAGAACAGTTTCTAATGAATAATTTAGACTATTTATGTATCCTCCAAGTTTTGATCTCCACACAGATTCCTCTTCAACATCTTTGGGAAAGTTGTGGTGATAGAAAAAATTATAGATATTTTTCTATCATTACATAGAGAACAAGTCAGACAACCAATCATATGAATATTAAGAGACGTAGAAGGACAGAATGGAAGTTATTCCCTATTATTTTAATTAGTCACTAAAACCACATCTCAAGTCTGTTTATATTTAATACAAGTGTTAAATCTGGGTGGTTTAATACTGATTTTAGTCTGAAATGTTTAAGGAATCTCAACCCAAAGTAGAACTTTGTCATTAATTTGAATTACTTCCACTTGTGTCAGCACTATTTAAAGGGAATCAATGAAGGTTTCTGAAGAAAAAGCCTTGTCATCTACTCCCAAATGGACTAAATTAATTAAACTGTTGGAGCCAAGTCTATGACATGTTTTATATATTGTTACCTTTTATGGATTTGCTGCCAGCATTGATTGGATTGAGAAGATGAGCTTTTCTAACAGGACAAAAAGGAGATTTGTTGGGATTTTTTTCTTGGATTTTTAATGTATCTGTAAAAATTAATGTCAAGGAAATAAACAGGAGAACTGTCCTAGCTAAGCAAGCCAAGACCTTCATACTTTCAGAAGAAAGAGGGAAGATTTTATTTATTTAATCACTCAGCTCCCAAAACCACAACCTGTGGCAGACAACTCTTTCAGGAAGTGTGTTAGTGCGCTGAGAAGTCAAAACCCTTTGGATGGGAGATGTATTAGCACACATAGCTATTCCTCATATGAAGCACTGTAAGCAACAAAAGTGTATGGGGGAGGAGGAACTGATTATTCTGTGTCACAGTTAGCTTAAGCTAATTTTTCCTCTCTAACCTATATTATAAAGCTTTAGGGAGAGATACACAAAGGCTACTGTTAACTCAATGATGTTAATCTCCCTAAGTGTCTTTGTGTAGTAAGTAGGGAGAAAGGTAGACTGGATTGTTGTCTGAAAGAGTTCGTCAGTCTCATTCCCTGAAACCCCTGCTGGAATCCTATGCCTCATCTCGGCAGTGTGGGTGAACCTCTGGGAGATGTGGTGTTGTAGGCTTCAACTAGTCTTTGAGAATACATCCATGGATTCCTTTTGCCAGGACTAAACTATCCTGCAGCTGATCAAGGCTTAGGCATAAAGGGTAAAGCCAGGGTTCCATCCAATATCCTATGTGAAGGCAACCAACTTCTTTGGTGACTGATGACTGGATCTCTATGAACCTTTGTAGCTGCACAGTGGGAAAGGGTGAAACAGAACTTCCAAATAGGCTTTGGCCATAGTTTATCAGGTAAGGTCCTCATTCCTATTGGTCCACTAGCAGCAAGAAGGGCACTTGAGTGAACGATGTCATGACAGCCCTCTCCCTGTCCTTGCAGTTTCTGGGCATCCTCAGCTGCAGGGTCACGATGGCTGCCCTTGTGCACTTCAGCTAGCAATTTATCTTCAGTCTTTTACACGTTGTAAAGTGCAAGTGGAAAGAGAGAACAGAGTCTGGCTGACTGAACAGCAACAAGCTTTGCCACTATTCTTGCAAAATCAGTACCTGTTTCTAGGTTATAGAAATAGGCAAGCATTTGGCAGGCACCCAAAGCACAGGTCTAAATCCCCATGTCTGTACAGAGCACAGTTGAGTGGGATCTTGACCTGTGACTCAGACACTTAGGCAATGCAAACAAATAAAAATTTGAATGATGATTGATAATTGACTATGTAAGAGGCTGGATCTTATTCCTGTTTACAGTGAAGATTGGACATAATAGAGGTGCTTAGAGTTTCACAAAGATGCTGTAGCATAACTGAAAGGAGGCTTATGGCCTGCACAATTTTCCCAATGTACTTTCTGAAAATGCTTTTTTTTTTTTTACATCTGAATTTTTTTCAGGAAAAAAGTATGCAGCCCTGGAATGTCCTGCCAAAGATAATGGGAAAGAAGAAAAGAAGAAAAATGAAAAAGAATGTAAATGTCCACTTTAATTATTTCCGTATCTTTCGACTAGATAGGTTTGCACAGTTAATTGCAAAAATGATTAAGACAAATGCTATTAGTCACTGTTTAAATCCTTTTTAGAATAGGAGAAATGTTGATAACAGGAATAAGCTTATCCCAGGCCAACGCATTTTACCAATAATAGATTTACTGACTAGAAGGTAAATGAGGGAGCAAAATACTGAAGAGCTGTTAGGAAGTTGCAGTTGGAGCAATTCTCCCAGCATTCAGAAGGAATGGGACTGTCAGAGGAACACAGGTTGAGGTTTCCTGTGTTTTGACCTTCTCTGTTTTTAGAGGATGAATTGTATCTGGAAGAACTGTTTAGTTATTTCCTAATAATGTGTTAATATTCATTGATGAAAATGTATTCATAAAGTGATGGCATCAGCACAGGCATCTGAGTAAAGAGTAATGGCGAACATATGATTTCTCATAATAGAGGGGGCTGAGGAACTAGTTTTCCCAATGCAGATTCTGACATTACCCATGATATGAAACCCTTAGTGCTTATGTTGGTGCTCAGTTAGCTTCCTGTTGTGGCTTAGCGTGCAATAATAACCAGTCCAGGTGATTTTATATACACAAAATGTAAAGGTTTTTGGAGAAAGGTTATTAGTATTGAAACTGTGTTTGGTATCATAGCAGATAGGGGAAGGCACTGCTTTTCTGAAAAGCTCTGTGTGGCTGCTCCTCTGGATTCTGGTTCAGGTTTTTTAGCTGTAAAATCCTTTTTGGGAGACAGAGACCCTCCAAACTTCCCTTCAGCATTTGGCCCAAGTAACCAAACATTGTAGTACAAGCAATAGTGTCTTCCCTAAAGCTTTTTTGCTACTTCTGTGTCAGTTTCTTTCAATATTTTCTTTTTCCACAATGAATGGGTTGGTATGTATCCAGAGAGTGTCTTTAAATTTTTTTTTTTTTCAGTATTGCCAGCTGTAATTTGGTCATGTTGACTTTTCTCCCTAAGGCCAATTGTAAATTAAATTATAGCAGGAAAAAAAGAGATTTGTGATGTTGTACATACAGTAGGAACCTGCTTAGGTTTTGATTTTTTTTTTTCAGGTTGCTTTCACAAGTTGAACATTTCAGTTCAATTCAGAAATTCAGTTGGTGATATTCACTGCTGTAAAGATTAACTTAAATGGGCTTACACTGGCTTTCTACAAACAGGCCCATGTAATTCAAAACACTAAAGGAATCAGTGGATCAGAGCATGATACAAGGCTTCAAAAATGTATCGGGTGCTTGTATGGCTGACGTGGAATAATATGTAGATTTTATTTTCTCTTCTTTTAGCTTTCATTTACCATGACTTGGGGGTTTTTTAATTAATGTTTATGGCTTTTGGCATTCCCCAAGTAGATCAATAACACTGTGTGGCTTTTAACATTATTTCTGGGAAAACTGCTGACACTTTTAGGACATACTGAGGGAGGAGTTTCTGTGTGACCAGGTTGTTTGTCCATTCAGTGTGAAGGCAGAAGGATGAAAAACAAGCCAAACTTGACATTTTTGGAGATGACTGTGGTGTTTCTCTCATAGAGAAAATGAGGTTGACATTTTAAAGTATGCAATGAATGGTATGTAAGTAATGCTGTGCCACTGATTTACTGTGCAATCAGCCAAAGTGATCTGTTTGATTTCACAAACAGCCGTTTCTGGAGGTGTGGGCAAGGCATGATAAAATGTTTTCACAGGCTAATAGGCTTGCACGGGTGGATTAAAAATATTAGGAAATATTTTGTAATGCTGTTAACTATCGTTCTTCCTCAGTGCTAGGCTGCCAGTTTAGGAAGAGCATGAGTTAGAGTGAGAAAAGCTTCTTTATATATTTCTGCCTGTGCACCTAATGCCCTTCCCTGGGAAGGAAGCTGAAAGGTAGTTAGTGATGCTGAAACAGCCAGCCTGGGCCTTGGGCTTGTTCAGGAATGAATGAATCTCCTTTATTCTGTAAGAATATGGGTTTAAACATTTTCTAACACCCAGTACCTAAGAAATGCTAACAAGATCCGGTAGTGATTAATCTAGATTAATGCCCACCCCACCTCAAAGGAAGGTTCTTGGGGCAAATTTTGGCTTTACTGTGTCAGAGAAGAAGGTATAAATACATAGAATTTTTTTATTATTGTTTTCCTCACATTTACAATTGTAATCATTGTGGTTTGACACAGGTTTTGACGCTAGAGTTACTTTTGCTGAGCAGTCATGATGTTTTCATCTCTGCTCCTTTTTTATTTTTCTCCCCTTTGTCCTGACATGGTGTTTATCCTGAAAGTAAGAAAGAGAAAGAAGTAGAAGCTGCACCATCCTCGTTAATTAAAGTACACCTTTGTCACAGCATTTTCACTTAACCTCTGGGAAACAGTGCTTTTCCCTTGGCAAATCCACTGTTGGTGGCATTTTTAGGCTTGCAACTGTGTGTGTTTGTGAGCCCTCCCTTCCAGAAGGGAATTACCTTGAAGGTTATACGGGAACTGCTGTGAGAAGTGATCTAGCTGCATGCCCTCACCCCTTGCTACTGCAGCCTGAATTCATGACTTTGAGTAACGCTGTGTTTCACTCCAGACCATGCAGTTGTCGCAGCATAACTCTTCATTATCACTCTGAGAGTCCCTGACACATCTGAGAGATTAAATCTCTGTTAAAATACTTCTAGTGTGGATTTTTTTTTTTATTAAAATGTGGGGTGTTAGGAAACATTATCATCAGCTTCTTACCTCCAACCAGAGCCTTGTTTGTGAGTAGGAAGTGTGAATGGGTTTGGATTCCAAACACATGCCCGCTCGCATGCCCAGGGAATCTTAATTAAGGAGTATGCCACCAGCCCCTATACGTTTATTTTTCTTAAATGTATTCCAGAAAAATCTAGTAGGTTTGAAAAGATTACAATGTCATTAAATCATAATAATAGAACAGAGTTTTTACTGAACCAGAAAACAAGCAAGTGAATAGAAGCAGAGAGATGACAACCTGCTGTGAAACCAATGGTTACAAATTGGTTTCCTCTAGTCACAGTTGCCTTTAACTGCTTTAGATTCTTAGCAGCTTTTCATCAAGAATCTCCATGTGCCCTTTTAAAGAAAAAAGTGCATGACCCTTTTATTTTTGGAAATGCAGGTACAGTATGCATAATATCAAATTGAGATTGGTAAATTGGTACACTGTGATTTAAAGTCTTTTATGGGGCCGGTTTCGCTAGAGGGCTAGGTGGGTTTACGACAAGATAGGAATAAGCCAAACAGCACAGGTTATTTTGTGCTATTTATGCAACTTGTTATTAGGGCTGATGGAATAGCATTTTAAGTATTTTAAAAGCTTTTCTTTATTTTGGATTTTTGTCCTATTTTTATTTTTGTCCGACAAGAACTTCCCCAAGAGATAAATATTTTAATAAAATTGAAATTTTTAGTGAAAGTCTTATTTTCTCAACCAATTTTTTTCCTTGTCTTGAGTTGTCACCAGACTCAGAATATTCAGGTTGGAGACTTTCTGTATTTTGATATATGAACTCACATGTTTTTGAAGATTTCTTGGTTTGCCATTTTATTTTCAAAACCAGCATTTTTACTTTTGTCTTTTTTCATAGAACAAAAATTAATTCCTGATGAACTCCAGGAACTTGCTTTTTGATTAGGAATCAAATACTATAATTAAAGGTATTTCCCATAAATATCATCACTGCTCAGTGCTGCATAAGATTTGGATCTGGTCCAAGTATTGTTCACTGCTATTCAAAAAAGTGGTAATGGGAAGAATTTTCAGTATAGAGAGCATTGGCACAAAAAGCAAGTAATCCTGCATTTCTGGAAATAGCTGTTACTCTGAGATTTTCCCAGAAGTCTGAGGTGAATTTTTGGTTAAATAGACACAGATTTAGTAGCTTACCTAAATAAAATAATCCAAATTTTACAGAAATAGGACAGTAATGCTCAGAAAGAGAATCTTTCATCCTTAGCACGATTTATGGTATGGAAATTGCTGAACACTTCATAGTGTGCTAGTTTGTGACCTAGGGTTCACAAGTACAAAGGAATTACAAAGATATATGATAATACAGGACAATAGTTTAATTTCTGAGGTTGTCTGAGAAGCTATAAAGTTAATATCTCATCTCTTCTTCCACCAGCTACTAACTGACAAGATCAAAGTGGGTCATGCAGTCCTGGATACAAGGAATTGCCTAATAGTTATGGACATCATTCCCCAAATTATCTCTATGGGGAGAATAAGGCTTGAAGAGATAACGACATATGTGATGGATCAGACACAGTTATAGTTCCTAGTCTGGGCAATTAGGCAAGACCTGAGCTAAGCACAGAGCTCCCAGCACTTTCAGCTACAGGGATGACCTACTTTCTGTGGATTGATTTGACTCCTGGAACTCAATATTCTCTATGAACGGAATTCATGTGGAATTCTAAATGTTTTAGCCCAGGACTTCAGCTTACATATGAATGTCTGTATGGATCTACTAAAGGAAAAAGAAGGTTGAATCTGACCACATATCTTCATCGCAGCACGTGGTGTTCTGAAACTGTGTTTAAGTTAGTAATTCTCTGTGTGAAGTTTCACTCAGTCACATTGATTTCAAGGTGTTTTGGGACCCAGCCGTATCAGTCAGTCCTGTATGGAAAGGAAACTCAGTTTAGAGGAAACCCTAGAAGAGAGGGCTGGAGTCTAACCACCTTGAGAGTTTATGCAGAAACACAAATAAATTGATCTTTGGGTGTATGTTGGCCTGGACTTACCAGTCCCGTATTTGAACTAACATCATCAGCAATTTGCTGTATCTGCTCTAGCTTGACAGAAACCCAGGACTGTCACTGAGATTTTACAGTAGAGCTGCTCTAGAGATCTTAATGCTTCTCTGTATTAAGGTCCTTGTTATCTCTGTTAACTTTTATTTACCCCACATGTCATAATGCCCTCCACTAGGCTAGCAGTGCAAAGGACATTGGGAGCCCACAATGCTCTTTTGTAGACTTGCTTGATAGGAACGTCAGGGCAAATCTTCAAAAAGCAATGTTCAAAAGAGAGGCTGTTAAAGAAGCCTGAGAAATGCAAATCCTATTTAAATAAGGAAATGACGTTCTTCAGTGATCTCAATAAGACCAGCTTGAGCAAGCCAGGAATGCAAATGAAATCAAAAGACACACAGTCTGTCTTGACTGGCAATAATACTTTGCGTCGTGGAGAAACTGTAAATGATAATGAATCAGAATGCCTCAAAGTTTCGGCCTGAAAGGGACCAGCAGGGTGTGATTTGGTCGAGGATACCACTGGTTCTGGGCTGATGAGATTATTTAGAAAATGACCCATCCTGTCAGAAAGGTTTGTGAGTACAAGCAAAGCTAAGTCAGAAGGGAAAATTAATTCCTGACATTTACACTCATATAGCTACAGTATAAACTAATGCATTATACTGTTATGGGGGTTTTGGTTGGTGGTTTTGTTTTTTAAATGTGTCTTTCTCTCTCATTCAGAATAGGCCTTTGAGGGCTGCTGCTGTATTTATCCAGGCTACAGGGCCAGATGCATGAATTCCAACTCTCTCATCAAAAGTGTATAAAACACTGAATGAGAATGGGAGGAACCAATCAAATAATGTGGGCAGAGCTGGAATTCATCCTAATTTGCTACATACCCTTGCCTAATTGATGAAGAGAGAATGGCAGAGGATCAACTGGTATGAGAGGATACAAGTGAGATGGCTGAATATCTTTGAGGCAGTTTCTGCATTAATAATACAAACACCAGCAATTACAATTCCTACTGTTTATGATCTTTCATTGCATATCTATTATAGTTGTATCTCTTCCTGAATCAAAGACCGCATTGTGCTAAGAAGCAGCGTACCAGCATGTATCAAAGAAGCAGTTCCTAACCAGACGTTTTGATTTCCTATAGCATACGGTATATACACTTGAGGAAAAACAGCCACCAGTGGTTTTGATATACAAGGGCTACAGGCTTGTTTCACTTGTAATAAAAATGTTGTCACATGCTATTACATGGACCAAATCATCTGCGTATAGTAATTGAAAAACACAGCATATTAAGTCATATTTCACTACTCAGTTTGTAACCATTTGCGATGATGTGTTGCACTCCTTCGAGGAGTGTATTGCTCTACTTTTGGGAGTGGAAAACTGCATCAGAAAAACAATCTTAATAGTTATGTTTTCATAATGTTTGGGTAGCTCTGATCTGAATAAAACTTACATGCTGTTTCAGTATTGCTTTTGTACAAACGCTTTAGCAGTAAAGGTGAAAGATACTGAATGATTTTTTTCTTTGCCTAATTGAGCAAAATGCAGAAGAAACTTAATGAGCATTAGAATTTCAACATCTCTGAATAATTAAATAAGTGAAATATGTAACTAACCATTAATAATATCATTCTAATGCAGTTCTAAACTGAAAAAAATAATAGCAAAATCTTGGAAGTCTGTAATTTCTCATCAATTGAGAACCTGTTCCACATTTGTTGGCTTGATGGCATACACTGAACTGGAAGAATGCAGAAATATTGTGCTCACTAATTCTAAAATTTGGTGATAAATATGCTACTTTTTAACATGGCATAATACAGCTATGCTTATTAAGGAGACATTCTGATTATAAGTATCTTTTTAAAGATGTGTATCAATTTATTCTAACAGTAAATCCTAGATTTACTTAGATCTTCACGAGATCAATTGTGCAGCTTTCCAAGAGGAATGAATATTAAAGAGTTGATATCTCATACAGTGCCTGCAAAGATTAGAATAGCTTACCAATGTACATCAAAGATTTATCCACCTTAAGCTCCTACAAGAGAAGTTATTTTTTTCACGCTTGCACATGCTATGCATGCATAAGAGAGTAGTGTTAAGCTGAGATGAAGGGGAGGTGAGGTATATGTGATGCCAGCAAAGACAATATACGGATGAGAAAAGATATTTTGTAGCATCTAGATGACATTTTCACAGTTAACAGGGGTAGGTGGAAATATTTCTGTCTTAATGTAGGAATATTTGACTATTCTTCATCTGTTTGCACTCTTTACTCACCTTTAATGTAAAAAAAGATTACATGATCAAGTGACATACTCCTTCAGATGGAAATAGAATATATTTTCTATGAATTTGTTTTATTTGTCATGTATTGCATTGTGCAGGGATTTAAGTTATATTCACAGTTAAAGTATATTTAAATTGTAATCAAATGCAACCATCTCTAAGGTTTTATTAATATAAAATTGGGGACAGATTAGTTCATGGATCATTGGTAAACTAGAGTAAACAGGTAACTTCCTCACTCTGGGCAAGGAATGCTGGTTGTAATAAGAGCGGTACACTGCTGACAACATAATTGCGCCCTTCTATATTTTAACAGTTATTTCTTCATCCTAAAGGTTTTCCCCAGTACTGGGGAAGATTCCAGCTGGGGCCCAGTGAGATGGAGCCGAGGACTAAAGAGGGCTCAATGCTTGCACACTCCTAGAGCTGTGCTCATCATCTGAGGAGTTATGTTTTTGATGAATGCACCTGAATTAGCCTCTCCTATGGTCTTTCCTGTGCTTAGCCCTGAGTCAAAGAGCTTTCAAGAGCAGTAATGTTTCACACTCCAGTTTGATACGATGTACTGGCAGTGCCATTCTCATTGTGCTGAGAGACAATAGCAATTGTGGTTCTAGGTGTCCCTATGAGTATTTCAGAAAACATCAAGTGTAAATGAGCGGTTGAATGGTTTTCCCTCAGTTTCTCTGCATCAATTCTTTACTAATATCATTATCTCATTTGAAAAACACTTTGAGATCTATAGTGTAAATCATACATATAAAAGGATTTTATTTACTGAACTTAACATGAAATGTTTCATTGTCCGTGTATTCAAACACTGGGTTATATTTTGGGCAGTGTTTCTGCATTATACATACTCAGAAATATATTAAAGCCCACTGCTGCATGTCTTCTGGAAACATTTTACTGTTCATAGCTGGGTAACAGCAGGCAACAGCTATTGCTACAGTCTATTTTCAGATTTACAGCACTGCTGTTAGGGATTAGGTTAATGGGAGTCATGGTGCAGTGTCAGCCCATGATTTGACACAGGACCTGACAAAGGAGATTCTTAGATAAAAGGCAACACTGAAATGCAGGTTTGGGGTAGAAGGGGAAATATTATATTGTTTATCTGCGTTTTAGAGAATAGGTTTTCATTCCTGAAAAAAGTCAATTTTAAAAAAAGCAACTGAGCACAATGGAAGACGCAACAGAACGAATGATTCTTAATTTTTTTAAAAAAACTGTGGAAAAACTGGAACAAATACTGGTTTGTTTCAACTGCAAATCACTGACGTTTGGGGAAAGAAAAATGTTGTTCAGTTCCAGCTTTAAGAAAATGTATTGCAACTAAGGTAATGAAAGTCTATATGAGCAGAAGTTTCAGCCTCATGAAATTTCCTTAAGTCTCAAAACTCAGCAATATTCTATATTCAGGCAAGGGAAAAAGCAGTGCTTTTATTCTGTTTAATGCTAACCACTTTATGACAACGTTAGAATATTGTTGGCAATAGCATGTATTGTGATGTGCTTTTGCACACCATATAGATCTGTTAGAATAGATCAATCTATCTGGGGATCAATCACCACCTTGGAAGAGTTTTTTGCTCTCCATGTACTAGATATGGAGGTTAGGTATTGAGCTTACAAACACCTAACATTTGCACTGCTGAAGTCTTGTCATGACTCTCAGTGTGAGTGCATTTCTCAGTGTTGTGGAAGAGGAGACTCTTGATATTGTTTGCTCTTGCACAAAAATTGAGAATAAGGTCTGCATATATAATAAAACTCATTTTGATGTTTTAAAACACAGAGGTACATCAATACCTTGGAATTTGTCACACTGTCCAGTGGCAAATTTTACCTAAAGAATGAAAATCTGTAACACAATTTAAGTCAATGAACATTCTTGCCCTGCCCCTCAGTGCAAACACTAAAAGATAGAAGGCACTGATAACTGCTGATTGCTAATGACAACAACTGATTGTGGTATCTCTATATAGCAAATTGTCACTTACTGACTAAGCCCACTGCCAGCTGGCAATATAGTTTTAGCCCATCCCAAATGTGCTGAAGTAAAGCATATTAGACTTGCAAGCATTAAGGTACAATAATATGCTCTTTCACAATTGTCTTTCCATACCAAGAAATAGGTTGAGTTAGTCTCTAACTGAAAATATTTTAATTGATTTCTCCTTTTCAGAAGGAAAGTAAGTAATTTTCTTCAAAAAGAATCTTAATAGAAGTTATAGAGTGGGGACAGTTTATGGTTACCTGCCGTTTCTAATGCAGAAGATTTATTTCACACGCATGGACTCTACATTGAAGGTAAGCGTATAGCTTTCAATAGGGGCACAGTCAGCTTATGGTTTTGCTCGTCTATCTTCCATTAGCAGCTTATGAGTGTCTCAAATATAGAATCATAGAATGGTTAGGGTTGGAAGGGACCTTAAAGATCATTTAGTTCCAACCCCCCTGCCATGGGCAGGGACACCTTCCACTAGACCAGGTTGCTCAAAGCCAAAAAAAAAAATGTTGCTCAAAAAATTTGTCTTAATTATTGCTAAGAATTTCTGGCAAATAATTTTTCACATAGAGTGGTTCATGGGTATTTTTTTGACACCACTCATTAGTGGAAATGAAAAAGGAGAGCTATGCTGCATTGTTTCTCGACAAATGGATTACAAGGTATTGTCTCTGGTCTTTAGATGAGTAACTGTAATTGCTGGAAGGATATTACAGATGATAACATTCATGAGTTGAAAACTAGCAGTTACGATATGATAGTTGCTTTAAAGTTATCAGTTTACCTATCCTTCCAGGAAATACTGCATGCTAAAATTTTTATAGAGCACAAAAAGGAACTCATATATAGAAGAAATAGACTGCTTATTAATGCCTCATAGCAAAGTGAAAACATGACTAGACAATAAAATATATCAGCCCACGTTTTTAAAAAAAGGCTTTTCTTAATCTGAATAATAAAGGGGAAACTTTATACTGTGAGGGTTTCAAAGGTGCTATATCAATCAAACTTTAAAAGTTATTTTCTTGTGTCATAGACAATATTCCAGAAGAACAAATCAACTAAAACTCTGCACCTAAATGTCTTTTATTGTCTTTGTTATGCAGTCTGTGTCCAAGACCATCCAGCCTCAAGATCACAGCAATTAATGACACTTGTTTATTCCTGTGATTTCCTG
>NW_010271362.1:44037-44984 GCF_000690775.1 Eurypyga helias
AGGATTTTAATTGAACTGGCTGCAATACTGAGCTGGAAGAATTCTCAAGGGAAGCAGGATACACGGCTCTAAGTGAAAGCAATCAGAAGAGGCCAGAAGCTCTTGCACCAAATCTCTGAACAGATGTAGGAAAAATCTTCTGTATAACAAGACAACTGATCTTTCAGAGAGAAACCCACTGTCCCCTACCTTTCTAGCAGCCTGTGCCTTATTTCACTCAGCAAGCTTTGTCTCTCCCCCCTTCATCTCCTACCATTCATTCACCATTCCTCAAGCCTCTCACTTGGCTTTCACCTTTCAGATTCACAGCAGCGTTTGCAGATGTGCCCTTCACATATCAGATTGTGTTCATTATGGGAAGTAACCTTCCAGCATTCTCCTGAGTGCAACTGCAGAAATGCAGGAATTCATTATAACACACAAGCAAAGACTCAGGTGTGAAAAGAAAGTAATGTCCTTTCTTCCTGCTTTGTCTCTTTTTCTTGCTGTTTTTTAACTAGCAATGGGATTCTGTAAGCATTTGCAATAAAGTAATTTCAAGGAATAAAAATACAGATTCTCTTAATTTTTCATTTAGTCTGACTTGACCTTTCTGAAAGAGGTTTATGTTACATAGGACATGAAAACAGATCCTATTCAAATTAGGACCAAAAAAACCCAACCCATCACATTAAAAATTCACTTTACAACTATCACTAAGCCAGATGGTTTAATCTTGATATCTTGGCACCTTTCTGCTCATTTATATTCCTCACTCCCCTACTCAAAACCCATTGTGATTGTTAGTATCTTTTTTCTTATTGGGGGAGAAGGTTTATTTGTAACACCCTCACACAAGAGATGAGTGAGCAGAATACTAGAGTGAGAGCCTGCATGTCTGCATTGAAATCAAAGGTGTACAGCAATGTTTTGATTATGTGAGTTTCATAGAGTACATTTGAAGCAGT
>NW_010271362.1:45015-59003 GCF_000690775.1 Eurypyga helias
AGGAAAATACATCATGGTGACCCCTAAATAATATCAAACATTAGATTTTCTCTATTTAAAAAGTTACCACATGTAACAAGGAGAGCATCTGATGTACTGAGTGGCCTGGACTACCCTGTGTACTGATCTAAAGCAAAGTGAGAACCAGGTGGAAAGGTTTATGTGCTGCTGGCACGTTGTTGTCATAACTGTAGATCTGAATTTTGCTCTCCTCGGGGAAGATGCACAACATGCATAATTACTCATTGCTCATTCACCTCCTCTAGTGAAATGGAGCGTTAGAAGTTTCTGCCCTCAGCTGTCCATGCCCTGCTAACCACTCCTGTCCTACGCTAGACTTGATGGAACATATTTTGAATATGTATCTCTTAAATCAAAGAAAAAACAGACAGCTGAGCTTAGACCTTCATGTATTTTATCCACAAATAAGAGATGAACAAGTGTAAGTGAGATATAGTCTACATACAGAATTCCACAGCTCCATTTAAAATTATACAAATTCTTTCTTTCTGTCAGAAGTGCCTTTTTCTTCTTCAGTTTAAATGTAACTGCAATCAAGTGATACTTGGACAGATGAGAATATGAGCTGCTGCATATTCTCTTGCACTGGTTTGTCTAAATATGTTGATATCTCAAATTAAACCTTTATAACTGCAAATATAGACAAGCCCCAAAATTGATGTTAAAGCCAAGTAAGCTGAAATGTTGAAATGTTCTAGTATCCAGATTAAAATTAGTTATATCATTTACACCTGTCGATTTAAGGAAGCAAATTAAACTGTTATAATTTGAGCATAAATCAGAATGAGAGTTTCCACACATGGTTTTACAGTGAATTAATTAAAGGTCTGTCTACATGGGAAATCTGACCAGAATAGCTTTCTTGTAAGAATGTGTCTCTTTGTAGATACTCCTATTCCAGAAATGCCTGTTTGATTTTTTTGGTTTTTTTTCTTTTCTTGCTCAGTTTAATGTAGTCTTAAATAAGGAGATCTGTACATCAGGTTATTTAGAAATTCCTTATTTTAGAAGAAAAGATTCCCAAGTGGACAAAACTCTTAACGTGTTTAAAACTACACTGTCACTTAAGGTGTAAGCCACAGCCTGGGTTTTTTTTAGCTTCCATACGTATCTTCCATATCCAGACTTTGAACATGGAAAAATATTTCCATTGTGGTTTAAAAATCCTTTGATAGAGAGGAAAGCCTGATTTATCACGCTGTGCTGGCTGATTTACTGTACATGTAAGCGCTACTTATCACTTTGAATAACACCAATGGATTTAATTCCACACCACATGAATGAGCCAGTATTTTTCTCTTTCCAGTTCAGTTGTTCAATACTGTCATGTGACAAGCATGCTGAACTTGTAAGACAAACTGCAGGGCATCACACGGTCTAGGAAAATCTAGCCAAAAAATTAGAGTCACTCCTTTGGGAAGAAAATTCTTGTAGTAAATTCTACAAATACTTTTGGAAGCCTTTTAGGCACAAGTAGTGGCAAGGAATTTGTAGTTGAATGTGAGGATTTTGGACAGCTGAGGCTGGTTGTAAACCAACTGTGACGGAATGTAAAATTAAAGATGATAGGCAGAAGTGATGAGGTATCAAGAACCACCTCCTCAAGTGATAAATTCCAGCAGTCAGGTTAAGATGCTGAATGTATATCCATAGAATCACATAGCTTTTACCAGATTATCTTAAGAGTGAGTCAGAGTAAAGTTTCACCAAGCACAGTGTCCTCTGTCTGGCAGCAAGTAGTAGCGGATGCCTTCAGAAGAGCATAGGAACATATGGTTTTCTATGAGTATGTCATGGTACTATGTTAGAATTCCTCTAAAATCCAGCAGTTTGCTGCTTACAGACTTCCTGAACCAGAAATGATTTCTTGGTACTAAATTGCCTTCATTGGAGTTTTATTCCACAAATGTGTCTATCTGAACCCATGTCAACCTTTGTCATTCATGACATGCAGGAAGGAGTGCCACATTATTAGTAATCTTTGCATGATGAAACACCCTCTTTGATTTGAACCTGCCACCTGCTAGTTCACCTGATTCCCCCCAGTTCTTGTGTTAGAAAAAATAGATTCCAGCCTTCTGTCCTCATTCCCCATGGCTGCAGTACATAGGCACCTAAAATCAGCAGATCGGTTTCAATCTACTCAATTTAGGATAAAATTTAAAATAATATCATAGCTATCAATTTATCTTCCTAACTTCATGAGAGAGATCCAAAAACAAAAACCCATTTAGCTGTATAAATATCACATTTGTTCAAGTTTTCTGGCAAAAACACTCCCTAGTGAGTTAAAGGTTTACTTCTGTGCCTGAAGTACAGGCACTTTGCCTTGGTTGACTTTGGAAGTGCTTATGTAGCAGAGGGTATCATCTTTTTTAGGTCAGGAAAGCAGCAAGACCTCTCTATTCTTCCTGCCCTCTGCAACACTATATACAAAGACAAATTGCTGCCTTTTAGAAAAAAAAAAAAAAATCCAGAGATGGTAGAAAGATCTAGCAAGGAAGTATTCTGGGATGCGTGTATCTTCATGGTCCAGTTACCCTCTGGGGAAAGTATTAAATCCTCTTCTATCTGTTGTCTGGACTGTGTTGCCCTGTTCCTTTTGTGCCTTAAGTGAGACACAGGCTGTGAACCTTTCTGTGGGACATTCTGTATGAGATAACCGGGACAAGACCAGCCAGCATCACTCTTTGAGCAGTTCGAGCAAGGAAAAGAACAAGTGTAGAAATGTCTGTGTAGGTAGATGTGGTCTTAGATTGCTCACTGCACTCAACATGTCATTTCGGCCACTGGGATTGCTTTTTTGTTTATTTTAGATTAGTTTCCAATGAGTTCAGTGAGCTCATCTGCCTCATCCTGCAGTCAAACAATTAGTATTGGCGACACAAAAGAGGGAGGAAAACTTAGAGAGGACAAAATGCACGCAGGGGCAAGGCCCCTGAAAGAGTCCACCCTGCCTGGGAAACAGAGGTCCTACAGACATATTAGTACGTTTTGAAAATGCATCCTAAAACTGTTCAGACATCACATTAACACTTGAGAGAATCAATCTGCAGTCAGGCATTCATTTCAGCAAACAGCTGCCCTTGGATTAAAGACTTCAAAAGCTAGAGAAGCTACTACACTCCAAGAAATATCAGTCCAGTTGTTTTTTTGCATTCAGTATTAAAATAAATGTCTTTTTTTCTACTGTAGACTTTTCTGACTTCAGCTTCCAAAAGTGAAATTTCATTACACTTATTTCTGCTAGACTACTACTGCCTGATATCCTTTGGTTTGTAATTGCATCAATAATCAGGTTAGCAGCTATTAGATAAATCATTAGCAAACTCCTTAAACTCCTTAGTCTTTCATTATACAATCAGCTTGCCAGAATTAGTAGCATCTTTGTAGTTCTTTTCTGAATGACCTAAGTTTACATCATCTTTATGCAGTATGGACTCAAGGCCCAGGCACTATGTTAACACTATCTTCATTGACACTGGGGGATATCAGTGTCACCTGGCTGTTGGATATTCTGTCTTTATACGCTCACCAAAGTTGTTTTGCCTTGTTTGCTACAGCATCACAAGAGAGCTCATGGTAAGCTGCTTTGCTACCACAACAGTTTTTAGCATTTCAGCATTTCAACAAGTGGGCATTCGTGACCTATCTACTTCTTTCCTAAAGGTGTATCTTTTCATGTGTGTGAAATGAAAACAACTGCTTAATGAAACACCAAATTTATTCATAGAAACTAATCATCTTCATTATTTACCACCCATTCCTGTCATGCGTAAGTTTTACTAGCAATGACTATACTTTGTGAAGACTGCAGATAAGGATGTTGTATAGCATTTGGTCAAAAACAGATTGCATTAGGAGTAGCTCCGTAGTATGATGATTCATTATTGCTTTTTTTTTTTTTTTGCAATCCATCAATTAAGTGATATTTAATTGGAGAAAGTTTTTAATTAGAGATGGATGGCAAATGATTTTTTCCTGTTGCAACATCTTCTTCAGAATTTCATAATTTTTTTTCTTTCCTGAAGTAGATCAAGATGCTGAAATCTCAAATAAATAAATAAAGAAAGAGAGAATGAAAAAAAGAAGTAAGGAAAGAGACAAAAAAAAAGGGAGAGGGAAAGGAAGTGAGGAAGGGAAGAAATATGAAGACTGGGTGAATAGAAGTCTTACAGCTTCAAAGCTTGGATAATTGTTATACTTGCATAGTTTTTTGTTTGTTTGTTTTTAATATTTCCCCTACCTTTTTGGACAACAACCAAAATGACTGAAAAACAGAATGAAATTTCCACTGAAAAATGGTGAAATACAAGAAAAAGCAGAGATAGCATGACAGCTTGAAAATAACTAGTTAAAAGCATCTCTGTGCTGCTCAAAGACTGTAGATTTGTCTACACACATCTACACAAATCTACAATGACTAGATTTGGGAAGCTGTCACTCATCAAACAATCCATTTAAGAGATTTTCACTGATTTTTGTGTAGTGATAATTTAGTTATCAGAATGTCATACAAGGCTACATCACATGTCTGAGAGACATCAGGGGGATAGATGTTCAGTGAACTGATCGGATACCTAATGTGTCTTTTATAACCTGTAGTTCACATCAGGAGTCCACTAGAATTCAACCCACTTCTCCAAATCCTCCAAAAATCCCCTGAAATGCAGTCTTTGCCCAACTTGTGTCATTTGGTGTGGAAAACAACCAAGCAGTCTTGTGCCTAAATTGGCAAAAAAACTCAAACCCTTATGGTTTCTGTTCCAACAGTAACTGACTGGCTTGGACTGCACTGAATTCATATCAAAATAGTGGTGTTTTGTGGACAGCTTCTTGGATGGAGTCTAACCAGCTACTCTTGTCATGAAGATAGTCAGGAGAGAGGCAGAAATGTCATTGCTTATGCATCTGTTCGGGCGATACTGTAGTTTATTTTTATTGGTACATTTATAATACTAAATAAAGAGTGGCAGGGAGTAAGTGTAAATGTGGATCTCCTATCATCTATCTACACTTCTAATCAGTTTTTGAACTTTTTAGTTTGCTCCCCATCAGTGTTGGACCTCTCCAGTTAGCTTTCTCCCATATTGAGGTACAGTGCAGCTGATAAATCACTCCAGAGCGTACTCTCCAAAGGCATCACGGATGAGACCAGCTCCCTGACCATGGCTCACTATGACACACACGGTCCTCCAGCACTATCTCAGCTGGCTTTGAGCATGAAGCAGCCTCAGACGCCATTTGCCATGGCCTGATGTACATAACATGCCTCACAGAGAAAACAAAGCCAGGTGATGCTTTTTTCCTCCCTTGCTTTCCTTGTTAGGGGAGTGGGATTCTTCCAAAGCAAGAGAAATTCCTGTCCTGACTCATCCCGATAAAGTCTTTTACCTCCTTGGAAGGCAGAATCATGTCATTTACCCCAGAAGGTTACTGGAGATCTTTTTCCATACTTGGAGTTTCAGGTGTTCACTTTTCAACAGAATTTTTTTAACATTCCCCAAATCGATGCGTTCAGTTTGAGATCCTTACTAATTAGAATTTAGCTCTTTTCCATACATGGTATAAACCTACCTGTTTGATTTGCAGAGCAAAACCCCTAACTTTCAGCCATTTGTGTCCTGAACAGCACTCCTAAATCTTGTTTTGAATTACAGCCCAGCTATTGTACCAACACTTATCTTTGACAACCATGCTTGTAACACCATAAAAAACCCCAATATCTAGTTTGTCTGACAAGTCCTGTTTTCTACCAGAAAAAAACCAGCCAGTTTTATTTACACTGATTGTGGTACTAGTCTGTAAATCTTTATGTATCCCATATCAATTTTCTTGAGATTATATCCAAGATTAGTGGTGAGTTTAGAATCCTAATGTTACCTAGTCACTTTCTTAAACTAGTTTAACATTTTGGTGTAGACAAGGCCTAGAACAACTCATATCAGTGTAAGCCGGTAGTAGCTAGATTTAAAAATTAATTCCATAAACATTCACAGCTTTGCATAAATCAAAACATTTCTCATTCTGAATTTCTCTCAGAAATGAAAATCACTCTCCATGCATGAGAAAACTAATTCTTTCATGCAAATTCTCCCAAGGAGAAAGTTGATTATTTCAAACAGATCCACAAAGCAGGAGAGAATGGCTCTGGCCCAAACATGAGGAAAAGAGAATATGCTGGTATGAGCTGGGGACACCCTGGACACATTTCAAATGCAACTTAACCCATAGGTTTGAGATACTGTGGGCAGCACACAAGAAAACTTTAAAGGCTCGTTTTGAAACTGCTAAAATTCAATGACAAAATTTGCTGCTTTAGAGTCAATGGCATTATATCAGGAATTAATTAGTTTAGTTTAGTAGAACTGAAAGAAATTCACACCCTGTCCCAAAATATTATCTAGCTACTCTGTTGTCCCAGGATACCTGCGTAAGTACCTTGGAGTCATGAACGTATTTGCCCGTGTGCCTATGAGGTAGGGACACATTAATACCCTCATTCTACAGATGATTAAATAAAATGTGGGGAGACCTATTTCATGGCCCTTAATAGACTTCCTGGCTAGTAATCTATAATGCATCTACTGTAAATACTATATATTTTATGCCTTTATGCCTTCATGCAAGTCATTGAATATTCTATCAGAACAGGCTCAGCCAGGAAGCATTCATCATCAGGAAATTGGGATAACTCCTGACTATGAACAAGCAAGTGAAACAGCAGTACGTTGAGCTATGTTAGAGAGAGGCAAAGTTTCTGTCTATTGAAACTTTCTAGGAATTATTTATTCACTATCTGAAAGGGTGGAAACGAAGTAAGACCTGTTTCTCTTAGCAAAGATCTGAGCCAAAAAGTACATTTTCAGAGTTTTTGAAAAGGATGGATAATTTCCAGCATTCTTGATCTTTCCCAGCTAAACTAGGATTTCTGGTTACCCTTCCATAGTTAAAGAGCTACACCTCAGAAACTGCCCTCAGAAGCTTAATATGTTCAAGGAGGGTGAGAAACCTTAAATATGGACAAAGTCTAGCTGCAGAACATGGAGATTTTCATAAACTGATTTGCAACGTTAACAGGTATTTTGGGTCTCTTTGTAGATATTTTTTTAATATGTAACAATCAATGTCTGTGCAGAGATTTTCCATGAATATAGTTCAAACAAGAAACCTTCCAATAAATCTAACAAAAAAAGGAGACAAAGAAACGGGGTATCTCTGATCCAACAAGTAGTGCCAGGTGCAGTGGCTGGCAGAAAAACACCTTGTCACCTCCCTCCATGTCTGATGCACATGACTTCTTAGCGTGTGCTGAGTGACAGCAGGGCCATGGCTACATACCAGTGCTTCATGTAAGCAGTGTCTCGGCCATAAGTGGGGCAGAATACAAATGAGATGCTGTCTGGTGCACTTTGTCTAGCCCTAGATACCTGCTGTTGTGGAATGCTGCTGTCACTTCACTGAATATCTGACTGACTAAGGATTAATAGAAAATGTGGCAGAGAGCAAGGAGTTCCCATCAACAGAAATACTGAAGAAAAGGAAGCTGACCTGAAAAATCTACCTGAAGGACTAGTCAGAAAAACCTTACAGGTAGTTCCCAGACAGTGTTGTCCTCTTGGGTGTGTTTTTATTGTTTCCTTTGCTTTTGTGTAAGCTACTCTTGCAGACCATTTCTTCCACTTTACATGATTGTCTATTGAAATCATAACACTGAATTTGTGACACCACAATTATTTCCATGGCAACTGGTTACTGTCAAACAGAGAGGCACTGCAAGGACGGCGGCGTAGGAGTGATACGATCAGCAATTTTAGTCTGTCCAGCAAATTTCAAGCTGTTGGAGAGGGCACACAGGGGCAGGAAGGCCAACACAAAAAGCCCTGCACTAATCAGACCCGCTTGTAATGAAGGTAGGAATAATGATTTCAAATCACCTGGAGCTAATGAACACTTCATTCGTTACATCCTTCAAATAATGATATTTAAAAAAAAAACAAACCACACTACCCAAAAAAACCACCAAAAACCACACCTTGAAGCAACTGCAACAAGCCTTAACAAGGCAAGTTTTGTGTTCCAGTTCATCCAAATGCAAGCATGGGGAAACAACCCTTCTGTACTTGTGTCATGTACCAATCAACAGCAATTCAGTTGGAGGCAGATTTAAGCAAAGCCAATTGACTTTCTGTCCTTTCTAGAATGAATTCTGATCATTCAGCAAGAAAGTATCATGCCAGGACTTGGTAAAATACACTTGAATGTCATTCACATGATAGTGGGAGTCCACAGTTTTGTCATTTTTTGTTTCTTTTCTTTTTTCTTACATATAGTTTCTTTAGTGGTGCTCCCCATTGCAATCATTTGAAAAATAAACGTGAAATAAAGCATAAATGTGAGTGAATGTCAGTGAAAATCTAAGAACTCTCACACACAGCTTCAGGAAGGCTTTGTAGCCACTTAAATGATGGAAGTACATACTTGAGAGAAGTGTGATTCACTTGGTTTTATATATAATCAATTGTCAAATACTATCAAATTCACAAGGATGCTATCTTATTTCTTCTAAATAAGTCATGCAAGTGCCAGCTCCACCTTCAGGTCCCCCCTGCATCCATCATTAGGAGTAGGGATAATCTAAACTACTCAAAGACAAATATGTGAGCTATGGTTTATCTATTAGTGTCCTTCAAATGTTATGGAGTGGTCCTTGCTGTTGTTGTTGAGCTAGATTGTTGGTGTTTGTGATTTTTTCTGTAAACTGCCGGAAAACTGCCCACTAATTACACCTCGAGTACTATACTTGGTGTGTTAACAACAAATACTTTAATCTGGAACCGAGCTGTGTTTGTATGTCTTGTGCATGGTCTTTGTGATGTGTGACAAGCAAAGCAAAAAAGACACAGAATCTACCTTGATAATCAAGATCCTCAGCAGGTGTAAGCAGATGTCATAGCTGAAGTTATGCTGGTTTACACCAGAGGAGGATGGAGCCTTTTGACCTTTACATTTTTATTAGCAGATCTCTGTCATCCCAGTATAATCTAGAGGCTCTTCTTCTATCTATTTGTCTTCCAGGAAATGTCTGAAATAAGTATTGTGCTCTCTGGAGACAGAGAAAAGACTTTTCATCATCCAAAGCCCTGTCAGGTAACTGATTATCTGAGTGTGTATGCTTATGCTGACTTGCCTCCATCACTCACAGCAAACATGAGGACAAATGCTGATCACAATTCACTGTGCTTTCCTGCTTTCAAATGCGGGTAACTCTGAATTTAGCTGATACTTCCAGATTAACCGTACTCCAATGCACATAGCTAAGCCTCGCTAATACAAGGTGATGCTAGGAATATTTGGAATCCTATTGATTAATTCCAACTAGGATCTTACAAAGTTTAAGATTTTAAATTTCTCTTTGATATCAGAAAAAGAATATATAATTCTCTTTCGAGGCAGGGCTGTGTAACCTGGATTGCTTTTTCCTTGTAATGTTAGGCTTAACTTCATTTGCTTTTTTGACTTCCCATTCATGAACTGACAAAATGTTTGCTAGATTTTAAAAATAAATAACATTACAACTCTAATTCCTGCTTCTTCTGTATAGCATCTCCTCAGTAAAATGATGTACAATGTACCATTTATTATTTTAAAAGCATGGCTTTTCATAAGGCTCCTGTCATAAGTAGGACATTTAGTATTGGATTCATTGTTAAACCAGACGGCATGCAGAGCTGGCAGCATTTTGCAGCAAGGCACACAGCCTGTTTTATCAATGAGTTCACAAACAATCAATAAAATCTTGGGAAGAAAAGCACTTCTTCTTGCCCAAATGGCAACGGAGATTCATCACAGGAGTTTTATCTGTGGATATGACTATGCTTCTTTCATCTCAAGCAGCTACTAAAACAAAAACCCTTTCAAAGAGTCACATTGGCAGGTGATGACAGTGAAAGTTGAAAGAGCTGTTTGGAAGGTTTTATTTTGACTGTAATACACGGAGAGATAGGAGCTGTGCTTTAAACAACTCATTCTGAGAAATGTTTTGGTGTGGCCAATTAATGGCAGCACAAGGTTACACAGAAAATATAATGACAGACTCTTAATAGCTGCAACAAGTACTTTTTCAGCAAGGTTTTCCTCTCAGATGCATTCTTTGTATACTCAGTTTCTTATGGGTCTTCTTTTATAAAAGTACCATAGTTGATTTCTGCATCCATTATTCTGGTTTTCTGAAGCAGTTTTGGATCCAGTTGCATTCTTCATGAAAGCATCAGGATCTGACACATCTTTCCTTCCTTAAATCTTCAGACCCATCTGTATTTCACACCTCTTCCTATGCACAAGACAGAAACAGTCAAAATGCCTTAGGAAAAGCAAACCAGTTTTGTCTTTATAAGCTTGAAACCGTCTGACTCTGGGAGGCATTTTGATAGGGTGACACTGGAGAGAAATCAGATAAGTATGGGTTCAGGCTGACTGCCATGACCAGGTTCACTGACCACTCACTGGGAAACCTGCTGACATCCCCACAAGCCTGAGCTGAAGCCCTGAGCTCAGGTCAGCCCACACACAGTCAAGAAGTAATCGCTGGACCATGTCCTCACTATTGTGATCCAGAAATTTAAACTGCAGATGGAGACAACAAAGGTGTAGCCAAAAGGAGCAGTAGAAATCACGACTGTGATCCCTCCTTGACTGGTTTGTCTTAAGGCCGGACTCACCAGTGACTGGCCATTTACCATACGAATGGAAAAGATACGCAGTGGGATTTTACAAGTAAACACCCAGCCTTGCATGACGTATTTGTTTCAGAATAGACGAGAGTCCCAAGGACTGACGGAGGTTTGACTCAAAACACGCACAGAAGCAGACCACATAGAAAAGCAAAGAATGGTGTAATTCAAATATCATAGAATCAAAGAATGATAGAACGGTTTGGGTTGGAAGGGACCTTAAAGACCATCTAGTTCCAACCCCCCTGCCATGGGCAGGGACACCTTCCACTAGACCAGGTTGCTCAAAGCCTCATCTAGCCTGGCCTTTAACACTTCCAGGGATGGGGTATCTACAAATATCCTTGTTGGAAACCACAAAGACATATTTGGATAACTCTAAAGGAAACACATTGAACTGAATTAGTAAATTGGTCAAAGGTACAAATTCTCAGAAAATTTCCATAGTAATCCCCCCATGCTTTTTAACAAACAGATGTATTCAAAACTGGAAAACAAATAATTATTTTGGCTAGAAGTTTTGACCATTTCAAATTCAAGAGGCATTTTCAGTTGCTATTTCTAACCAAGATTTTCTTCACTCTAGTTTCCAACCAGATATTTTTCCTGTGTTTTATCAATCAATATAAATTTTTATTTCTTTGAAAAGTCCATTCAAATTAATTTTCACATTTTGACTATAGACTGATAGGTTTGATTGGAAGTAATTTTTACAGTTCTCTGTAAAAATTACAACAGGCTAATTTTGGCAAGATTTTTTTTCCTTTTCTTGACTGCCACTTACAGCACTGGGATTCCTTATGCTTTTTTTACTAACTCTCACTATTGACACGCTATTATTACTTATGCAAATCACTTAGCTTACTTCTACTTTATTATCTTCTTAGTAAAATGGCAATAATTTCCTAGGTCAGAGAAGATTTCTTAAGAATATTTATTAGGCACTTAGAACACAGAAAGCATGACTTCTCTGACACTGGCATAAAATTTGTGCAATTACATTTATTTCTTGGCATTATTCTTCATACACTCCTTACTAACACAGATAAGAATCAGACCTTTACAGTGGTAAACACTACACTATTTATTATTTAATTCACTCCCAAACCTCCCAATTACAACTAGTGTTTGTGTTCTTAATGTTTGAGCCCAGAGCAGTGCATATTCATCCATACTCCTTTGGGCTTTTAAGTTTAGACAAACTTGGTGTTTTTTAACATTTGTGAACCATATAAAATAAGCTTGGTTGAATTTTATTTTGATTCTAACATAGGTTTAAGAAGGCCCCAAAGGAGATTTTGTATAAAACTGACAAAGCTTTAACTATGCTCAAGATGAATTTTTGCTTCCATTTTTGTACCTGTTGGTACAGTATAATTGCAATCCTCCCTTCCTGGAGGATAAATCAGAAGATCATGACAGTACAATTGGAAGCAGCCAGGCATCTTCCACAGATTGATATGTTTTGCTTCACTCACTCTAGTCCCCCTGCTGCTTTCCTACTTTTATCTCCAGATTTTCTTAGTCTGATTGCTTCAGACTATGCATTGTGAGTGAGTGATGTCAATGGCATGCTTCATGCATAGAAACCCTGTAGCAGCCAGTGAAATACAACCTGACAACATTTTTCAGGTTTTTCTCCATGCCATATCTGGTGAAAGACAAAATAGTTATATTAGCCACTCCTTGAAGCTTGAAGTATCAAGAGTAAAATGCATGTTTGCCTGAAGACTAAAATTTTATGGACCTTTTGAACAGTATAAAGTTCTCAAGAATAGTACTATTAAAATGAATTTGTAGAACTACATATTCTTATTCAGCCAATTAATTTGCATGGTTTATTAACAATCAAAACAGTATATGTCAGGTAATCATGAGTCATAAAGTTACAGTGTAGTGTAAAATAGACATATAGATATCTGGTAGACAGATACCTTTGGAAGATGACCCAATATTCTGTGTTGGTTGAGATCAATCAGAAAATAATATTCATTGGCTTAAACAATCATGAAAATTATTGTGTAGGACATGTACAGATTAGAAGATTGAAGAAATTATCAGATTTAATTTACAGATTAAAGAAATACACCAAGCAGCAATCCTTGCTTGTTGTTAATGTGAGTAAAGTTTATTCAGTTGTGATAAAGTAGATGGACATTGACTTTTAAATTGGATACCCAGTAATTTGGTTTAAGAGATGTATTTCCTACATTTTCTATGTTTTTTGTTTCTTGATTGATGGGGGGTTGGGGGTTGGTTTTTTTGTTTGGGTTTTGTTGGTGGGTTTAGTTTTGGGGTTTTTTTTTGGGGGGGGAGGGCGAGGGCATTCGCTTAACACTTGTAATTAGTTAGGCAGCCCAGTGTGACTAACTAGAAGTCAGTAAGAGAATTACAAGTACGGTCAAAAGTATGGAACATTTCAAGCAATTCAATAGGGCAGTATTTTTTATCATGGAAAATAGGTGATGGATAAATTGCTGAAGATCTTCAGAATCACAATGTAGGAAGGATATGAATAGGAAATTTTCACGTCTTCTCCAAGAAAAGCATTAAGAGGCATCAAATGAAGCTAGCACAGAGTTTCAAAATGAAAAAAGAAACTGAGGTTCCAGACTACATGGGGTTGAGGTGTAGGATCCCGTATTTCTGGGAAATTTACAGGTTAGAGTTACAAAGAAAATAGAACAAATCAGTGACTGTTAAATATAAAGATGCATGTTTGGCCCAGGACCACCTGAAGCTGCAAGCATTCAACATTCCTGGGATCTTTGATCTTACTCAGCACACCAGTCACACCCTTTTACATAGAGAATTACTCTACCCTTTGTCATGTTCCATTACACAGACAGAAGTTGTAACAACATTAAGTCAGGTACGTGTTAGAGACTGTGAATATTGACCCAAGGTACTTATCTTGTCTGTAATTACCAGGCCAAACTGTCCTCCTAAAGAAGCTGAGCAGAAGTGTCAAAAATTGTTTCGGGATTATGAAGGCCAGTGAAGTTCCAATTAAATCTAGATATGTGTTAAGCAGCCCCAGTGCACACAAGAGATCCACCCTTCTAGTAGGCCTTCAGTGGAGGGTGGTTAAGCATCACTGAGTACAACATAGGGGAAAAGGAAAATAACAGGTGTATGTATTATCTTTTTACTGAACATAATTACACAGCTGATTCACAACAGATTGTAGCAGAAGTGGCTCTTTCAGAGGCACTGGGGATGGAAACAGCAGGA
>NW_010271362.1:59034-98939 GCF_000690775.1 Eurypyga helias
TTTTTTAAGAGAAAGTCAAGAAAGATAACCTTTGCTGAAAGAGTCACTACAAGTAAAAAGGCTGGGAAAGAGGAGCAAGACGTGACAAGTTCAGATCATGTGCAACTTTGTAAGAAGTTGAATTGCTTTTCTGTGGTGTTTCATGGACATGAGCCTGTCTTTATGAACAGACTGTAGTTGATGCTAGAGAATCAGAACTATTTGGCAATATCCAACATCTATTGAAAACAAAATCAAGATAATCTGATTTCAGTGGGATGAGAAGCCTATGCCAGAATCGTTAATGTCTGCCTAACAGACTTTTTCTAATTTTATTAACAGTCAAATACACCTTGTTTAGCCATCCAAATAATTATGTAAATACATAAAAAATCCTGTCTTTAAAAAAAAAAAAAGTAAAAACAAAAGCTAAACCTTAATGGCTAAACCTAATGGCACCTTAGTCTAAAATTTATTCATTTCCAGGCACCTGTTGCAGACAAAGATAATATAGTCGATCCCATTTTTGTCTGTACAACAACTTGTTAAGGTTTAAGTACTGTAAATAGCTTGAAAAATTTCATACCCCAACCTATGCTAACTTACTTGCTAAATTTACTCACTAATATAATGAAGTTGAATAAAAGATCACCCACCCATGTTAATTCTAAGCAGTATATCAGAGCCAGACTAGAGCAGCCTCAGTGTTGATCTGTGCTTAAGATAATGAAATTTGAAAGTCTAGAAATGATAGGGTTGTTTATAGCAAGTTCATCTCTGTAAAATAATTGCATCCAAGTTCCCATAAACATTAAAGAGAGACGTTCTGCTGCAGCTGGTTGAAAGGATGGTTTGATTAAGGAATATAGATAACATTTACAGCTTCAGCAGAACTTCCAGAGACTATCAGGAAAATCAGGGAATTTTAAAGACAGAATACAATTTCCAAACTTAAAAGCACTATTTTTCCTAAGACATCTAATTTAGATTATATACCAGAAGCCTATAATAAACTTCCCACAAAGAAATAATAGTACACTGCACATATTATGGTTGTTCAACACCCCGTTTAAATACAATTACTGGCCCTTTGCCAGAAGGCAGGTAGCATTTCTTTCCATAGCAACAGTAAGAGAAAGGTCAGGATAATATTTCTGCAGGAAAGCCTGCCCTTAAGAAGGATTCGGGATTACATTGTGGATTACATGCGTTTGAAATACAGTACTTCCAAGTTAAAATTCACCTGGATCATCCCTCCCCTTCCCTTGGGATTCATTCTTTGGTTTTGCAAAGCCCACACCTGGCTTCTTATATACCATTCTTTCCCAGAATTTAGTCAGAATAGAGTTGTTCTAATTGCTACTTTAGCAAGTGTGTAAATGAGAAGCAGCAAATGTTCCTTGCTAATTCATTGAGACCATAGCTCAGGATGTATTTAATTAAAAGCAATGAACTGAGGTAATCTACCTAGTTCATTTTATTTGATTTGGTCTAGTAAGCAGCCTTTTAGATACCAGAATATGGAAAAGACAATGCACTGGGTTTTTTTACTTTTTTTTTTTTAGTGTATTTAAAAAACTTATTCAGTATTGTTTGCCTATTAGTATAAAAGCTAAGATATTTTTTCCTAGCATTGTTTTACATTCTGCTAGAAGCTAGTCAGCTATTGCGTGTGACTGGTAAACTAATAGCATCTGGTTCTGAGGATTAAGTTTGCAAAAACATATGAAGATGAGTCACTTTGATAACCTGAATGATTTCATTCAACTTCTGTTAAATGCTTTGAATCATAGTCTCCCTCAGAATAATAATCTAGGAAGAGCAATGTTATTAGTTCAATAAAACTGCTAAAATGGATCAAGTAGCAAGCCTAATTGAAAGTTTTTTTAAAACTCAGTGTTTCTTTTAGCAACTCAACAGTTTGTGAAGAATTACCTGAATATTTATTTTTTCAATAAGTCCTTTAAGAAAGGCAAAAGTTTCAAAAAACCTGACAAACGGAGAACTGCTTTTTTTTGTGAAGACAGTATGCTATTCAGTTTTCTTGTGGGTGTGTTTATGGAATCATAAGTATAAAAATCATCATGAATTTTCACACTCATTCAGGAACAGACATTGGATTAGACCTGTCTGGATTAGGTTGAGTTGTACTTGATTATCATCAAGTCAAGGGATTGTAAACATCACAGTCATAATCCCTGGAAGTTGAAGAAACCCAGGATTTCGCTTCATAGCATGGACAAACTCTAGTACTGGCTAATGGAGCTAGGGAAGACAGCCTCCCACTCTGGCAAATGGCTCTATTTTCCAAATTTTGTTCCCTGAGCCAGGATCAGCTCCAAACACAGAACATCTGTAGGCAAAGGAACAGATGTCCCAAAGAAGTGTACAGTCAATGCAAAATATAGCACTTTTTATGAGAGTAGCAACCTTTCTAATACACTCACATTGTTGTCAAGAAAAAGAAGAGCACTCAGAACAAAAAAAAAAAAAAAAAAAAAAGGAAAAAAAGTTTTCCTACCCTCTACTTAACATGAGCTGGCAGTGTGCACTGGCAGCCCAGAAAGCCAACCATATCCTGGGCTGTGTCCAGAGCAGCGTGGCCAGCAGGTTGAGGAAGGGGATTCTCTCCCTTCTCTCTGTTCTCACAAGACCCCACCTGAAGGACTGTGTCCAGCTCTGGTGCCCTCAACATAACGAGGATATTGACCGGTTGGAGTGAGTCTCTCTGTTCTCACAAGACCCCACCTGAAGGACTGTGTCCAGCTCTGGTGCCCTCAACATAACGAGGATATTGACCGGTTGGAGTGAGTCCATAGAAGGGCCACAAAGATGCTCAGAGGGCTGGAGAACCTCTCCTATCAAGAAAGACTGAGAGAACTGGGCTTGTTCAGACTGGAGAAGAGAAGGCTCCGGGGAGACCTCATTGCAGCTTTCCAGTATCTGAAGGGGGCTACAAGGAAGCTGGGGGGGACTTTTTACAAAGACCTGTAGTGCCAGAACAAGGGGTAACAGGTTTAAATTGAAAGTGCATAGATTTAGATTAGATATCAGGAAAAAATTCTCCCTGGAGAGGGTGGTGAGGCTCTGGAAGAGGTTGCCCAGAGAAGCTGTGGATGCCCCATCCCTGGAAGTCTTCAAGACCAGGCTGGATGAGGCTTTAAAGGCTGGATGAGGCTTTGAGCAACCTGGTCTAGTGGAAGGTGTCCCTGCCCATGGCAGGGAGGTTGGAACTAGGTGGTCTTTAAGGTCCCTTCCAACCCAAATGATTCTATGATTTTTTTGTTTGTTTACATACAAATCCCTTAAAATACAATAAATTCTATGATTTCTCCATTTTATTTGGTAATTTGTAAAATCTATCTTGAAGAACAAGCTCAGCTGTGGAAGGAAATGCAGGAGATGCCTCACAAAGGCTTTCCAAGTGTTTTTTCTGTATGTCACGGGAAGGGTCTGTCAACATTAACACCAGTTGGAGTGCCCATGAAGCAGACCAGGTACAGCATATTTCATGAAAGAGAGCTTTCACAGTAAAGCTGCACTATACCTAATGTATCAACCTTTTGACCTCTTTCAGAAAATCATTTTATCCTGTCACTCTTGTGAGAATGAATCTTTTATTTCCCACTCTTCTGTGTGTTTTTGTTTTTGGTTTTTGTTGGGTTTGGTGGGTGGTTTTTTTGTTTTTGTGGTTTTTTTTAAGGACAGGGGTGGACAGGGATGCTTTCATAGGAAATTGCCTGGAGGCTTTGAAACAAGTCCTGTGTGCAGTGGCCAAAGGACTGGTTATCATTAGATTCTTGGCATGTGGAATAAATCAATAGATGATGACACTAACAGCACCTCAGTCTGCTGGGGCAAGACATGATGGTGTGGCAACAGTTGGAAGACAGATGCTTCAGATTTGAACTCCACTTTATGCCTGAAAATATTGCTGATTTAATTTGATTTTTATTGTTTGTTTTGATTTCTAGAATTTTTGGGACAGTATCTTGTATATTAAACCTGTTAAAGCTCGACTAAGAAAGGTTTATTTTAGGAAAACAAATTAAGAATTTGAAAATTCTCTTCCAATTTCTTTTCACATGTGTATTTCATCAAAATTAACTTTCCTAACTAATAGTTCTCTTTTTTATTACATTTTCCAATCCAGAAAAAATATATAAAGAAACATCTGATCACACAACAGAACTACAGTTCTAAATGCTTACTTCTGTATTTTTTTGTTTAGTAATAATGTGGCCAGATTAATAACTCATCAGAAATATAGATAAAGAAATCCATTGTCCACATAAATCTAGGAAGAAAGGAACCTCAAAGGAGAAACAGAATATTGTCATGTGATAGAAGTAGAATCATAAATATTCTACTCCTAAACATCTGCAGTATGTTAATCACCAAATTGACTGTGTCTAAAATGGACCCCACATGTATTTTACTGTGTTTGAATTGGGAACATGCAAACTCTAAATACAGTCAAGAAAAATATAGTCCTTTTTCTGTCAATATCTTTTTATGAATTTGCTCTTGCTCACTTTGGAGTCAATGATGTCTTTTTACTCATTGCTCTTAGTTCTTCTCTGCTATTGACAACTGTTGCCTCCACAATTCTCTCCTGGTGGTTCACATGTATCATCTCACTAATTCCTCAGTCCTGCCAACTAATTTAGAGGTAGAAGAAGGAAGAGGAAGCTCAGCTGATGTTGCAAGTGCACATATTCTGTGTATTTGAGTGTATCAAGATTGGGAAGCTACGTTATTTTTAGACAGTATATACATGTCACTTGTCCATAATCAAGTACCTTTAATAAGATTCTAACAAAAAAACACAAAACACTTGTCACTTGGAAAATATGGGTCATAAGATAAAATGAATTAATCCTCTAGGTATGTGGTAGTGCTGAGTAGAAATATCTGCATGTTGAATTATATTAAGAAAAAAAGTCCATGCCTCTAAAAACCTATATATACTTATGCATGTCCATGGCTCCAAAAAATTTGTGATAGGTTTTACAGGAAGTTCTAAAATAAGCTTTGTTTTATTATTATTTTTTCTTTCTTTGACAGTTTTCTGAATACATTTCATAATATTTTCTCCTGTCACTATCTCAGTTTCCCAAAACATGTATTTCATATGATGATATATTTACTCACAGATGCCTTGCCTTTAGTTTAAAAGTTCCCTGGGATAGGGTGAATGTCATTATAGCTTGTAAAAATGACAGCTTGATAGAACAAGAAGTTATTTAATTGTAAATAGAGATCCTAAATCAATTCCATAAATATGAAGAATAATAATCTGAGAGGTTAGATTAAATTTAATATTAATTCCTAAATCTCCAACTCAAACTTTAAATCAGTTCAGTCTAACAGTTTATGAAAAGCTGGATGTGCTTTTAACTTCAATGGCAATGAATGGCACTCAGTATCTCCCAGTCTCTCAGTCTAGTATAGGTCTATAATATCGAAATCATCTGAAAAACCTCACTTTCCTTCTAGTGGCATTGGAATGAAGCTCAGTGTAAGATTCAAAATCAATAGTACTTGACAGTACTTGTAATTGCCCTCTTTTCTCTGTAAAAATGGAAAATATTGAGTAAGTTAATTCAGAACTTAGCAAAATATGGGAAAAAATAGATCAGATCTGGCCTGTAATAAAGATCTAATGTTTATGCAACATCTTAAGCAAATCAGCCAACTTTAATGGCAGCAAGCTCAAATCAATGAGTGTTTCACTGGCGGTTGCCGGTCTAAGACTATACTGTGGGATCCAGAGCAAATACTGCTGCCTCAGGCTTTCTTGCTTCCACAGCTGCAGATTAAGCAAAGTCCAAAGGAAGATGCTTCCACTAAACCTAAAAGAACTGGAATCACTAGCTCATCTAAAAAGGAGTTATGCCAGCAGAGGAACACCTCCTTAGCATATGGCATAGCAGAGTGCATTGTAGCAACCCGTTTTGACAAGGATGTTAATGTCCCTTGTGCCTCTCCTAGTACATCTGTACCACCAAGAGAAATCTGTATCCTATATTAATTGACCTAATTTTTCTTAATAAATTTTTCAAACCCATATACTTTATATGGACTTACCTTTTGAATGAACTTGTCACACTTTTGCAACCTGAATTTGTATGTCTAACCTTAAGTAGAGTTCATTTTTTGATGGCGTTCTAATCTTGATTCTGAAGTATGGATGGTATAACTGTGCTCAGTAAGCAAGGCGAGCTCTTGTGGTAACCCACGAAGAAAAAAAGTAGGAAAATATAAAGAAGAAATACAGATTTATCTGTCAAACTTATTTATTATAAATATTGTTATTCTTAATAACAAAGCACAACATTTAATTTAAACACAGAAAAGTGCAGTTACAGTCTTGTTTAGTGAATGTAAAGCAAAAGACTTAGGGCCTTATTCTGCAATTGCTTACAATTCATGTTCTGTGGCTCTGATTTTGATATAGCTTTAATGAGAATGGTTTTAACACAAGCCTCTCGGTGAAGGTACACAAAATTAGTGTTTTGTCATCCAGAAAACTGTGCACATTCTCTAATACCAGCTACAGAGCATATTCATCTAACGCTATGTTTGCCTTGGTTCATTATATGCAGTGAATTTTGACATGAGGATGGTCCAGTAAAAAGTCTGATACTATGTAAAATCAAGTCTACAAACACCTTATAGCAAATCTTGTGATCTCCCTCTTCTGTCTTGTTCAACTTTGTGGACTCCGTAAAAGTGTCAGAGGTGAGATCAATTTCTTGACCTCATTAGTCAGTCCCTTTTCAGTATTACTGAAGCTCAGCCACGCAGCTGAGATCAGAGGGTTTTGCAAATAATCCCTGGGTAAATAATCTGGTCCTGCCTTCTAACTCTTTCATGCAATCCTTCTATCAAATCCTGGTGCATAGGGACAAATTTAGGAATGTATATAACACCTATGTCTCCATCTGCAATTAGTGCAGAGCAATAGGAGGGGGTCTACACAATGGAGCAGCTGATCTGAGAACTAGGTATCCGTGCTGTGTACAACAGGATTTAACTGTGGGTCTGGTCCTCAACACCCATTAATGTTTGCAGTACACTAGGTGCCCTCTGGAGCACATAATCTGAAAGCAATCCTGTTCGCACGCTCATTGCAGATGAAAGCGTGTCAAGAAGGGATGGTCAGGAGATTCACTTCAAAAGTGTGTTTTTAACCTCTCCTGTGTTAACGGGCACACACTCAAAAAGACCGTGCAGGGGTACGCAGGAAGAGCCCGTTCTTCATGGCAGAAAGAAAGTAGTGAGGGTGGCTTTGATGTGGACTGCCAATTAAGGCACCCTCAAAGCTTTTATCATCTTGTTTGTACAATGATGGATGGAAAGTGGATTCAGTTTCCAGATCTGTTGCTGATTTACTTCCTCTATTGTCACCCACAGTCAGTTAAGTCAAAGTGCATGTTAATGTAATTAAAGCTCTGAAAGTACTTCCTCTGTTGAACTGAGACCATGGTTTGTCTGCTCCTTACATTTGACTTGGTATTAAATTCCTGCTAAGGTGTTGTTCTGAATAAGAATTACAAAAGGGGAAAAAAAATTAGCCTTTTATTCTGTAGTTTACCATCTGTGAAATGAGACAATATTTACTCTTTCTCTCTGTTTTGTAACATCTGTGGTGACACAGGCATATGTTATTCTGTATAGGCCCCAGAAAATATGCACATCAGTATTGGTAAGAATTCTCATTCCTACCAGTCCAAGTGGAATCAATAAAAGGTGAGAGAAAATATAGGTCAACTAAATACATCTAAGGTCTAACCTTACTGACTCCAAGAGTTTTAGCAGTGTTAACAGTACATTTTTGTTTCATTAGGAACAGTCCAGGAACTCTTGGTCAACCAAGTGTACTTTTTCATTTTTCAAATATTTGAGGAAGCTGAACAACACAGAATTTGGGCTGTTTCCTTTTTTTTGTTTGAGAATAACTTTATTTAGTATGCTCCCAGTGGAATGATCTTCAGTTTTATTATGATTAATTAAAATACCTTATTGCAAACTGAGTTTCTGATCACAAGCATTTATTGAAGATAAAGAAAATTGTCAGTAACACAACTTATTACTTTATATAAACAGTGAAGGAGAGAGTGACAGATATACAGGATATGGGAATGCAGCAAAGTCAAAGCACTGTAAGTTATGGGTTACAGAAGTATACATACTGTTATTATAAAAGTTATGTCAATGATTTATTTTTAACAACTTGTCCCTTTTTTCCTCAAATAGTTGAGCTGTTAATCTAATGCAGGCAGTAAGTCATGTAATTTTTTTCAGTTCTTTTACTCTTGACATCCACATTTCTATAGTGGTTATTTGTTTTTTGCAGCTATAGCAGCAAAATTCACTTGTTTGTTGTATTATCAAAGTTTCCAACAAGTCCTCCATCTTTATTTAATTTCAGTAAATCAGGACAACTCCCTAAGTCCATCATAAAAAAGAATTTGACAATTTATCAATGAAGTAACTTGGGTACTATTTTTCTATAATCAGGTTTTGCAGTCTTTTGACAAAAAAATGTTTCTTTTTGTAGTGTCTTGCACAAAAAAACAGCTCAGATAAATGTAAAAAGCATTGGCTATTTGTTTTAGTAAAGTTAAACCTGCATTACAACTTTAATATTAAAGACTAAATAATTTTATGTTTGTTGAAAGCAATTTTACCAGATGAAAACTTGCAGCCATGTTGACAAACCTCACTAGGGATTGTATAGAAACTCTCAGGTCATGGAGGACCAGAAGTCTCTGAATTCTACCAGGGTTTTCTAAATTGGTTTTAAACAGTAAGCAGTCACCCAGTGGGGAATCCCAATCACAACTAGGCTGCTTTCTATAATATTACTAAAGCCTGAGTTAACAAAACTGTTCATGTCAACTCATCTCTCAGCATCTGTTAGTGGCTTACCTATTTCGTAGTCTCTACAAAAAGCTGCAAGCACACCCAAAATACACAGCAGCATAAAACAGGCATAACTGCTGTCTTGTATAACAGGAAATCGATGTTTATTAGTGGCCTTGATTGGGTTTGCAAACACTGGTAACAAGGAACAAAAGCACCTGTGGTACTAACTCCTATAAGGGTTCGGAATGATATTTCCTTAGTTTACTCCTCCCATGGCTGAATACTTACAAAACTTAGAGGAAAAAAAAAATCATGGGTATTTTTACCTAAAGTATAACTACAAGGAAAAGTAAGTAGGAGTTTTTGGAACGGCAGTTGCTCTGGAGACAGGAATTCGCCTGGCAGACATAGCTCAATCTAGGACCTCAGCTTTTGTAGTTGTGACTGGCCACAAACATGCTAGTGAGGGACACAACTAACTAAGCAAGCAAAATGCTATTGAAGCAGAAACTAGAATTTCGTAATTTATTTATCTTATTTACAACCTTTTGTTTTCAGTCTTGTGACTAAGGATCCATCATTGCATGCTAGTCAATATAATCCTGTTTTGGTGTCAAGACTAGAGCTGGGAGTCAGAGTGAATCAGAGTGAAACTGTGTGCTTTGTGTTCCCAGAAACAGAAAGCAAGCCAGCTTGCACATTCAGATCTCTTCCAGGGATCCACGCTCAGAGACATAGTTTGGAAACCCAGGAATAGAGAATTCTTCCTGCCAAGCTGCAAAGAATCATGATGACTTCAGGAACACATGCACCTTCTGGGTCTTTGGAAACCCTGAAAAAGCACAACCACATAAGGGTACAGTTTGAAATACAACTTTGTCCTGTACACACCTGAAGGGTCTCAGGTCTAGGCACAATGCAAACAAGGAATAACCACTTTATAACAGGTACAAATTCACTAAAATCCAAGCAGCGTAAGCCATGGCATACAAATGCGCAAGAATGAACTTTTTCCAGTCTGCAGATTCCTCCTCTTTTTTCTGTGTTTATTTTCTTTCTTGTCACATGGTAACAATTTACTAACTGGCTGCAGCTTACCTAAGTGATGCAGTGGCTTTGGTCTCCTAATTTTGTCCCAGATAAAATAGTGATACTCTATAATCATAGTTCTGTCACAAGGCCAGACTCTCTCACTCTGCTTTCCAAATGCTTCTGCCCATGTTGTCTCATCTTCATCAATTTTCACTGTCAGTATCAAGCATTAGCATGACTCCACTCCTTTCTTCATTTCTACTTTCATGATCCTTCAGTCCTTGGAGTCATCTTTAAGTTCCATCAAAATCAGTAAGATAAATCCCTTTTGGGTTTAGCAGGAACTCATCAGGACCTACTGAAGCAGTCATCATTCCCTTTTGGTTTCTGTATCAGTCTTGTTTCCATGCTTCCTCCCTGCTACTTTCCTTAATCCAGAAATCATTCTCTAGTCCAAGTTATTTCATATTTCACCCTCACACAGATGCTACCACTTAGCTAGTCCCAGTAATGCAAACACAAAGCTCTGTTATTGAACTGAAAAGCCACCTTTTGTGTCACTCTCTGCCATAAAGTGAAACGGTGCTGAATTATGTGCACTGCCAGGGACTAACAGAGGAAGAATCTCATCCTGGGCTCTGAACTGGTCAGGATTCAAAATAACCTCAAGGATCAGAGATAGCACAGGCTGCTCAGATTTGGCTGTTAGAGTGAGTAGATTCGTGAGGTGTTTTTCTATGCTAATTCACTCACCAAAAATACAATTGTAAATTTTAATCAAATTCAGGGAATAGTTGTGGGTGAGAAAAGCAGTTCTTCCAGCCCTAGAACTAACTCATCGTAAAACATTTGCTTCAACAGGGTCCAGCTGTCAACCAGCCCATATGAGAGTCAGCAGCAAACCTTTGCTCTTCATCTACTATTCTCAGAAAGTTAACTGTTTAACTGGTTTCTGTCATTTTCTAGGGCAAGATTTTCAGTTTTATTTTCAAAGGGCAATACTCCTTGAATGTTTTTAAGGTGAAATAAGGCTTTTTAGGTTTACACCAAGTATTTCATTGCACTGAATGAGATATTTGATTACACTTTAGATTTTTATTTTGAGACACTAATGCCTAAATAAAGCCAGTTCTGTTTCTTAAACAAACCAAAACATTAGATCTTATGCCATGGAGGGACAAGTAGATAGCCAAAGAGTCAAGAAGACTTACACACTTTTCATCTGGTGAAGGCTGATTTTCCATTAAAATTTACACTCATCTCACCTATGCCAGACCTGACAAAATACCTCCCCTCCTCTCCTTTCCTTTCCTTTCTTCATCCTTATAGACATCCAGGACTTCCTTACCTGTTTTACATTTTACAAATCTAAACCTTTATTTACCTCTCCCTAAATAGAGGACATTGCTATTGAGAAAGGAAAAGAAAGTCAAAAAGTATAAATTCATAGGAGAAATATTAGGGTAACCAACATCTTCCAGCAAGTTATGAGTTATTTTCCAAACAGTTTGTGTATTCATTACCTGCCAAACCAGCAAGCCCCATGCATCCTCCTGCTGGTGCAATGTCGTTTGAGGCAGGCTGAAGGAGTGAAGTATCCCAGTGCTGCTCATTGCCTGAAACACCTGCAATCAATTACCCTAGCTGTTCTGCTGTGAAAAGTCCAAATGCCTTGCTTAGCTGGGATGATAATGGCAAGGTTTGTGTCTAGCTGTCCATCAGATCACAGTATAAATCTCTGAGCAGCATTTCTAATGCACTGAAACTAATTTCCCATTTTTTAAAGTCTAACCATAGTAGGTAAGAGTATGCTTTCCCTTTACCACACAGTGTTGTTTTATACATCAGTGTTTAATTCAGTATATTTTAGAAAAGAAGATGGGATATGTTTTCATTTCATGAAAACAAGCTAGGCCAGCTAAAACCCAGTCACATTAGGAGGAAGCATAGTAAAACAAGCCCGGTCTCAGATATTAGAAGTTAAAATGGTTTGAGTCACGCTGTTCTTAGAAGGTAGGGGAAAAGGCAATGCCTAAATACTCACGTATTGCAAGAAATGGTGTGACTCAGGATTTGTCATGCTTTCTTCTGAACTAGTACTGGACCAGACCCCCAGAACACTTCTCAAAAGGTATTACACTGATGGAGAGACAAGCCTTGAATGATACGCAGGGTGTGAGCTTCTAGTGGCTTACACTGATTTCAGTGATGTTATCACACTTTGGCCCTCTTGGGCAAATTGGGTTGGGGGTGGGGTGGAGTCTCAAGCTAATATTATTCATTGTGGACATTTCACCTTGGTTTGACATTACCCCAAAGATTTCTTCATGACATTTTCTGCAATATGGACAAGCCCACAGGAAGACTGCAAAAGGCCTGTAACATTGAATGTAGGGGTTTTGAGTTTTAGCCCACTGTCTTAACCACAAAACCATCCATCTTCTGATGACATATTTGGTTCATTTTATTGGGTACTTGGTGTAGAGTATAACTTATGTATCAGATCAGATGGTAATTCCTTACCACAGTTTCTCTATGTAATAGCCTAGAGAAAAGAATAAGGAAAGAAAAACGCCTTATGACCTTACTCAGTTCCTTGTGTAAAGGTCTGTAAATGAAGAAAAAATTTTCTCTCAATCAAAATAAAAAAGCATGCATGTTTTACAAACACAAGCAAACAGAGTATAGAAATGAAGCAGAGCAGAGCATGTTCTCAAGGATTTTGATATAATAGTGGTCTCCCGTCCACAATTTAAAAGCCAACATAGTGCTATAAATGTAGGATGTAAATGTAAGAAAGTAGTAATGAAATCTCTGGCAAGACTTCACTTATACTGTGCTCAGTACTACTTACCACATCATAAAAAACTGGTTTCTTAAAAATGTGGTGAGAAGGAAAGAGAGTTGATCCTAGTAATAAAAGTTATGAGCTGTGAAGACAAGAACAGAAAAGCCTTCTTTCTGAAACAGTCGCTGAAAAGGCAAACAACTGAGACACAAATATTAAGTGATGAAAGTGAGTACACACAAAGAAATATTTTAGATAAATATATACAGGAGAATTTGAGCCATTGCCCCATTATTATTAATTCTTCCTTACTTTATTTGCTATGATAACTAACACAACTGCTTTAAACTGAGAGGTTTTTACCAATGAATACACCTACAGAGAGTCTTTGTGTCAGTTTTGCTTGGCACTTGTTAACTGGAGCTTAAGTATAACTTCAGATGATACAAAAATACCAAGTGGCTGAATGCTGGACTGCAAATAAGCAAATCACTATGAAATAGAAAGTCACATCACTCACTGTGAGTGCAGAGAAACACTGATGCTATCAGTAAAGGAATCTCCTGAGAGAGGAACATGAAATGAACTGAGTCCAGTTTTCTTTCCTCTTTCCTTCTTTAAAAGTTATATGTGAGACAGTTGTGACAGTTTTTCTATATAAAGCAGGTAGGAGGCCAAGTCTTGCTGTCATTGAGGTTGACATGACTGTAGAATTCGGGTCCATCTTCATTCTTTCACTTCGATTATACGGCAAGACAGTAGAGAACGCTTGAAGAAGTTTTTTAACACAAGGTGTAAATTAAGTGATTTTTAGTTTGGAAAAAAAAGTAATTGGCTTATTTTACATAAAGTTCACATTCATTCATCTGATGGTAGTGAAAAAAATACAAAATCAAAAATCTCAGAAATTAAGGTAAGTTTGGGCAAATTTCACTACTAAAGAAAGGAATCAACTGTTGTATCTTCCCTTTCTGCACATCTTTCTCCTTCCTCTCTCTTTCCGCTTTCAGTGACCATTGTGTCTCAATATCACAGAATTTTGTGGATATTTACGTTGTCCACAGCCTGTAGCACAAGAAGATCCTCTTTTACAATGCAGCCAAGCCAATACATGGCTGGAAAAAAACTCCTGTTGACCATTATGGATACCTAAACAGCATGTACAGTCACACAGAAAAGCTAAGCAGGGAATTGAACCTCCAACTTTTAATGTTCCAACCTTGTGTCCTTGCTAGGCGTTTGCTGGAGATGGTGTGTGCGCACTGCAATCTTTTTCCACGCACTAGACTCATGGCCTTAGATTTCTGATATGTTGCACTTCATTCTAAAGGCTAGATGTTTTCCGTGACTACGTGCAAAAATGTAGCACTCTCACAGTATCGTTATCCTGTATTTGATATTTACTAGAAACCCCGGGTCTGTCTGTTAGTGGGGCATGTGCCCTAGCAACATTTTTAATGAAATTCTAAGGACAGGGGATGATTTCTCACACAGAAAGAGACAGATGTCAAGACAATACCAGCAATTTCAAGCCCTCTTATAGAGGAGACAAATATGCATCTTGCACAGGTGGAGGGAGAATATCACACAAAAGGTAGCATCATGAGGAAAAAATAGAAAAAAAAATAAGAATCATCATGAGCTAATTATTGATGATACCGTTAAACTAAAAATGCAACATGGAAAAAATATAAAACTAGAATGCACTGACAACAGTGATAAAACATGAGAATCACATACTGAATAAAAATAAAAGGATGGATTGGGGTTTTTTTTTGCCTATTTGTTTTGAAAATAGAATTATTGAATCCACTGTAGCAGAAACATTGTGAGAGTCTTCTAGTGTTATAATTAATCCTGAGCAAAAATGCTTTCTATTTGCCACATGATGGATTTTACTGCAAGCCCCCATCTTAGATCTCCAAATAATGTTACAATTATCATCAGAAAGTGAATTGCTAAGCAGATGAAAACTGTCATATAGAAGCAAAGCCCCATCCCCCTGACAATGTAAATTAGCTTAGCTTCATGCAAGGCTTCCAGACTGTGTCTTTACTTCCTTGCCTCTTTATTGTCCCTTAATCCTGTAGTATTCACAAAAGAACATCATATTTGTTACCTAGTCTCACTTCTACACACCTAAATTCCCAAAAAAATCCCAAATCTTTGGTGCTACATTCCCAGAGGTTATTCCTATTAAAAATCCTTACCTCTTTTTCTCTTCAGCTCGAATCCTGCCCTGATTTTAGTTAACAGGGACAGATTCTGCCCTTGTTGCTCCAGTCTTTACACTAGTTCTTTTGGAATGACAATTCTTGAAGAGGAGAGTAGTGTTTTAGGATTTTTGTCATGGATTTCATTACAGCGTAATTTCTGCATGTAGATACGTACGTGTAACTTGGGAAGCCTTTAACAGACACTGAAAGCATATTGAAAGGAATGTGGGATCTGCCTTCTGATTAGGTTACATTTGACTGCCATGCATCTTAAACACCTACCCTGTCCAGTCCTCTGTGTGAGGAGCACAGCAGCACAGCAGCTAGGGATTGTACAAGATGTTGTACAAATAAAGACCTTGTGAGTCAATGAATGGATTTCCATCGCTATTGGCAGCCTTTAGATTCTGCCTGAAAATTGAGGCTGGGGGAGAAGGAGTGGGCAGAGATGAATTTTTCTACTTGCAGAATTCAGCTGTTGGAAAGAAATTGCAATTTTTGAAGAACAGAAGGTGCGGGTGCTGCTACAGAAGTACAGCTGTGAGAAGGAAATATACTGTGAAATACTTATATTAAGATATCTCATGCAAATGATACATGTGGGCACAGTGTCTGAGAGCCACTGCAGATCTAATTATGTGGAAAATCCATGTGAATTGACTTTTTACAGACCAGTTCCAAATAATCAGCCAATGCCATATAAATTAAGGCTATGAAAACATCACCTTTATATGAGTAGTCTTTCTCAGTATGGGAAGAGTATTTTACTGCTCCAGTTAGATTAACTTCAGTTTATATAGTATAGGTAGATACGGTACAAACTTCCCTGTTGTCTTCAGTCATATCCATATTCCCACTCAATGCCAGGCATATAAATTCATATACACACTGAAAACACACAGTAGTTGCTTTAACAGCCTGCAGTCTCAAGTACCTACTGTCTTCTATCTAAAGATGATCCCTCTGAAATGCGAAAGATCAGAAATGCCACTGTTGCTCTCTATCCTAGGACTGGAAATGCTGTTGCATCTTACAATTTTTTGTAAACCGCAAGATTTTTAGTGGCAGTACCTAAACTTCACTTTTGTGATTGTCTCCACTTCCCAGACTCTCACTGCCAAAATATGAAAGCTGTTTCATGGGTTCAAGAACAGACATTTCCCCACACGAGCACAGAAGTCCCCAGAGGTACAAGAAAGATCTACCTCAGTATCATCATTGTCCATTACTTTGCTGTAGAAGGAAGTAACAAACTTGTATCATAAAACACAAATACCACACTCTGGGTTTTGATATACAGGATGGGATTTCCAGCTACATGATTGATATTCCATTTTCTTTTTAATGTCTCAAGCTTACTCCAGTTTCTAATGCAATAGGAAGAAATCACAGTTATTTTAGCTAGGTTTCCATTTCAAGCCTGCCTGGGCTCCCTGCACTTCAACTCAATGCCAGCTTTTTCCCACAAATATCTGCTGTTAAAGAAGAGAGCTAAAATTCACAGATCTGTCAAGTAAGATACCCATTAAGATAGTAAGATGCCAGTGTTCAAACTTCAACATTACAGCATTAAATCTCACAGGAATTCACTTTGTTAATGAGAAACAAGAGAGGAAGGAGTGTGTGATGCGGCAGGGTGGGGGAGAGGATCAGAATATGGAACAATATGACAGTAAAATAGAAAGCACAGATTGAGGTACCACAAGGAATCTGAATTCCTCAACTAAGACTTGTCAATGAGATTTTTAGCATATGATATGCAGTTTTAATTAAATTATGGCCCAGAGTCAGAGAACAAAGCCAAAGGCCCATTTTTTTATTTCATTTTTAGAACAGAGATCTTATCTTCTACATCGTTTCATGCACTTCTAATTAAATATGGATTTTTGGCTTTAAAGTACCTGGAAACACTGCATGACTTCTAGGATTCATTCTATGTTGAACTCAGAGCTGTACAGTCAAAGGGTGAGATGCTGGCCCCTGATGAAGTCGGGGGCAACCTTCTTATGGGTTCAGAGGGATGTGGGTATGGTGTTAGGAAAAGGGTTTGGCTTGTGCACTGCGTGTGAAAAACATTACTGTACCTTGTACTAATCAAGAAATGTGTCTCTGTGTGTGTAAACACATTCAATAAAACTTAAAATGTGTTTGCTTATTACAGGGTGTAATCCTATACAGAGCTAAAGATTTCTGAGGACTGCCAAAAGTACTAGTTCAGTCTGATTAGAAATTTTTGCTATGACTGCCAAATCATACATTTATTGGCAACACTAATTGCACTTTTTTCGCACCCCATCACATTATTTCAAATAAATACATTATTTCTTCTGTTTAAAAAGTATTTTTTTTTTCAATGAGGAAATTGCTGCATAGTGTTTTGCTTGTGGTGATAATTCATTATTAAATATATTTCAGGTTTACTGAGTCTCTTAAAATAGAAGTGTAGGCTGAGTGAGAATGTTACCCTCAGTTTTGAAATAGTGAATGAATGTCAGAACCTGTTTGGCTATGTTTGTATAAAGAGAGTGTGTAAGCATTAATAAAGTGCATTCACTTGAGGGTCTCTTGATATTACTGTGGGTAGGTAACTTCTTGAAGGTCAGCTGCTCTTAAACCTAACTTTTAAATCCTCAGAGGACAAAGGGTTATGGTGCTAAATTTAACAAAGCAATGTTTATGGTAACTGAAGATATATATGCATAAAACATCAAATTCAGGAAGTTATACCCTAACACAAAACCTTCCATGATAGACTCTCTCAGTAAAGCTGAGGATCATCCTGCTAAAAAAAGGTTTGTGCTTGATTAGACCAAAGTCTGGGGGGGGGGGGGGGTGTGTGTATGATAAGGTGCCAGAATAATCAGACATATTGGAGTTTCATGCGGGGGTAGTGTTTTGATATTATTTGTCAGCACAATGTGTGGCTGTTAAGGCAGGTTAGAAATGGTTCCTATTTTTTCCAGAACTAGCATAAACAGTTTCAAAGCGTCGACAAATAGTATATGATTGTTAAATTTCATTTTATTCCACTGAAATGGCTGTGATTTGAAAATTTCAGAAGCTTAAAATAATAATAATAATAACAGAGACTCACACCCATATATATACAACATTTATTCTCATGGAATACACTGAGATCTTTCTCTGCCTGTAATTTCATTGTGGGCAGAAAAGACAAGTAAAAATATTGTTCCTCAAAGACAAGTTCTGGTACAAATTCACCAACTGCCAAACTACACTATCACCAGTAAGAAGATATACAGCTTTCATGCTCCACTGCAGGTTTTTTCATTGATTCTTGTATATTAATCACATTTCAGCTGCCATTTCTGTGAGATGATTTCAAAAACCATTGAATTAAATTGTATTACACTGAAGAGACTGATCTTGTTTCATTGCCACTGCACACAAAATACCCAATTTTTATGTCTTACAAAGGTAGAAGTCTCTTCTGATGTGATCTAGTCTAAATGGCTTTTTTTTCTGAATGCTCCTTTGAAAATTAGGTCTGGAAATCTGTTCTGAAAATCAGAATCCATTAAAGTCTCTCTCCTGTGAAATTGCTATTTCTCCTTGAAGATTTCCATCTTCAGTGAAAAGACTTCCATTTGACTTTATTAACAAATAACCCATAACCTTTAATATTTTGCCAAAATGCTCTGATTTTTGAAACTGCAGATTCAGTTTGCAGTATTACTAATTAAGCAGCGATTTTCTAATATAAACAGAACACACTCTAGCAAGTGCTACCCTAACAGGTTAGGACCTTATCCAACACTACACATTCAGTCACAAATCCATGTGGCTTGTGGATTGAAGAACAAATACAAAACTCTGTAATTTGTACAGATCCACTCTCCACATTACAGACTAAGATTCTAATGGCAAACAAAAAAAATTAGAAAGAATTTAGCCAAGCACAAAGCAGACCTCAGTGAAACAAGCAAAAAAAGCCCACCTTTGATCATTATGGATTTATGAAAATAAATTTATAGCCACCTTCCAGAGTCTTACAAACTTCCAGCCAACATCTGAATTGCACTCTTTTCCTGCAGTAATTATGCTCTAGAACTGAACATTTAAACTCACGTTCAAGTGTTTGTCAGAAGAGAAAGCTTAGGCCTCAAAGACAGATCTGTTCTGGGACCGATATTTAATTTTAGGTAAAGATAGATGAAGAATGTGAAAATGTTTTTTTCATGTAATTGTTCTCAACACTTCTTCTGGCAGTTGGGTAATTCATGATCTTTTGTTCTTTTACAAATCTCTCCTTCTGTCACCAGAGTTTATAAACTGACAACCATGAGTGATCAAGACTAAACCTCTTAAACTCCTTGCCAGTGAGGCATATTTACTGTCCACACATGTAGTCTATTGCGATGTTAGTTTTTACCATCTCCACACTTATCCAAAAATCTGCAATGAGTTAGAAGTGTGAGCATGGCCTGTAACTCAATGTATTCATTAGGTAAACAGTAAGGGCATTAGTCTAAAATATTCTGATGGTTTGCAATTATCTTTTCTTATGCTAAGTCCTGTGGAAAATGTCTTTGCAAATTTTCCTTTTGACTTCTTCATTTCCTGGGTCCATCTCTTCAAATGGTGCAGGTGACCATTAAAGGAAAGCAATTCATTTAATGATGAAAATGTAGCAGTTAAGTAGAGGTCAAAACTTTTCAGTACTTCATGCAAAATGCTAAACTCCTCTGTAATTTCTACAGCTGAGACCACACAAGCACACATAATTGTATTATGTGGATGTGGCAATGGAAAATTAATTTAAACTGGTGTGCTCTCAGCCACGCAATTTTAGAGTCGTCTGATTTTTCTAGGAACTCTCCCTGAGGCAAGGCTTACACTGCCTAGAAAGAAAAGAGCTTTAAAATATTTCAAAAATGTTTAGTCCCCTTTATCTGCTACTTCTCCTCCCTCAGAAATTTCATGCCCCCAAAGACTTTTCCAAACCATATAACCTGATGTTAAGAGTTTAGCATATCTAGTCAGAAAATAGAAATTATGTCATCTGGTTTGTATGCTCAATTGTAACTCTAAAACACAGTTCTAGTGTTTGTTCAGTCATCAATAACAAATTCACGAGGAAGCAGGAGGATGACACTCAAAACAAAAATCTGTCCTGTTAATTAAAAGTCCAGAGGTAATTCAAGAGCTCTGTAAACTTATTGCATAGATTCTATGAGCAAAAAGATACTTTTTCAAGTCTTATTTGGCATTAATGGTACACAGAAGCTCGTTCTGAATATCCTTTAAAATTTTTCCCTCCACTTTCATATCCAATAATAGTCTGTCTCACCACAGAATTGTTTTCCTAGGCTTTAAGAAAAAGATCATTTCTTTTCCATTCTGCTTTAATAAAAATTTTAAAATAAACATACTTATTTCTGCAAGCTCAGCACTTCAAAATTACACCATGTAAAGGACAAGCCAAATGTTTTTAGCCTACTCAGAGCTTCTATATATACTTTTTTCCTCTTTAGATTTTTTTGTGGTGATTTTGAAATGCTTGTGGAGTCTTGTAGCATTTAACAACATCTTTTGTTTTGCTTAACAGAAAAGCACGTAAGCTCTTATTCATGATGATTTATCACTATGATAACAATAAATATTGAATTTCTTTTTAGGATGCTCTGGTTTTTTCTAGTTAGCAACATAAGAAAGACAGCATTAACAAAAGCAGAAGAAAAAGTAGTGAGAAATGCATTTTTAAGATGCTTTGGAAGTTGTGAAAAGTTTTTTGTATTAACAGTACTCAACCATTCTCTACTTCTTAGCAAAGTATTTATCTGAAGTATGAATCAAATTTAAGCAAGAAGTTAAACAAATATTCTAGTAGAGTGTATGTCAGCTTGGACGTGTGTAATGTGTTCTACCTGAATGCACACACAAGCATTTTACTGCTTTGCTCACTTAGCTGACACAATTAGTCCACTACTCATTTCACTAGAGGGGAGCATGTATCTCTCATTTCCCGAAGTATTTAACACAAAGGGAATTCCTAACACACCCACTTTTGTCTCCTTTGTTTTGTCTGGGGATAAAGGGGAGGGTTGGCTTGTACATACATCATAAATCACTCTGGGAACTGCAGAGCAAATTCATATATATGTATTTCCTAACCTTATTGCTACTGTGACAAATGTCTTCCTACACACCATAGCAGTGATTCACTTGCGCACACACACGGCTTCAACCGTTTGCTCATAGTTACACCACAGGTACGGAAGAAACTGTAAAGTGAAACAACAAGCTATATGGAGTTTATTCAAATAGCACTAGGTGGTTTATCTCCTCTGCTCTTGATGATTCAGTAGAGAATAAATATCATGCTGTCCATGAGCTACTCAGAGCACATCGCCTGTGAGGTCTGTGTTACTTGAAGGAGTGACTTTGGAAGCTATAGGCAAACCATGTGTATTGAAACTCTTTGTTGTGTGACTAGCTAGAGCTGCAGTCCCAAACAGCTTCAGTAGGTGTTCCCTGGCCAGTTGCTGTCCCAACTTCTCCACAGGGTTAATCCTGAAAGACATCAAGCTGTTGCAGTTCCACCCAAAGATCAAGGGCAACTGAAATTGTTGAACAGCTCTTAAGAAAATCTGTGAAAGGTTTTCACCTGCAGCCTAGCACACACTCATTGCCTATGACCACGAGAGTTTATGTATACAGGAGATTTCTAAACTATGCATTTTTTGCTTGTTGAAATTCATTTTTTAAGAGTGGTTCTGTGCTGTTAGATGCATATTTTTGCCAGATATAAGACAGGTCATGTGTTCCATTTTAAAAAGCATACTTAGATGAAATCCTAATACTAATTTCAAAGAAAAACAATAGTTATTAGGATATAATTTATCTCAAATGCTTAAGAATAAAAGAAACAGGTTTATTTATAAAACTGTTATTATGCTCAAGTCCTTCAGAGGGCCATGGATGACTACCATAATTCTAAAAAAAAAAAAAAGTTGTGCAGGGAACAGTGAGGGAGAAAGAACATGACAGAAAAAGAAACTACTTTCACATCGATTTAATTATAGAGTCTCATTACTAAAATGGTATTAATTAAATATGTACATCATGATTCTTTCAACTGACCTAATTCATGGTATATATTTATTTTTCTATTTGCCATCAAAAAGCAAGGTGTTTAATCTGAACTAGATATCTAGGCATCCTGTATCGTTAAGAGAGGAAGATAAAGATGGATAGACAATCATTCAGCCCACTTTTCTTTCCCATTTGTCCTAAGAAGGAATGAATTCTTCTCAAGGGAACCCAATTTGCTGCTTGCAGAGTGTAGACAATTAGAGCAGAATGGATATCTAACTTTTAGGTGACTATGTTTAGGGAATTGTAGAACCAGTCAGGAAACATCCTTCACTGTGATTAGCTCTGAGCCGCAGCACCTGTGTCTTTGCAAATATCAGGAAAATTCATGTTGCAGAATTTCTTTTCTGTTAGAATATATGGAAATTTATTACTTGTCTAAGACAATAAAAATATAGTACAGCAAGATCCAGATGCATGGACTGGGATAGTACTATATCCCTCAAAATAACATTTCAGCATTTCTAGCACAGATGGAACAATTTGGTGTTTGAGAACTTTTGGTATTTTACCTTTCTGTCCTAAGGCAGGATGAAAATGTTTCCAAAATACTGGAAATTATCATGACAAGAATCTCTGTATTTAAACTTAATTATTATACATAAAGTTTGGTTTTCATGTTGGGCTTATTTTTTCAAAAGTGAGAGTTTTGGAACAATTATTGAAGAACCCTCCCTCTCCAGTCTTTCTTTGACAGGAATTGAATAAAAAGATTGTGATGGAAGAATTGTTGTCTTTTGGTTTTGTAAGTATTATTAATGTCACCTTAATATTAGTAACTTGATGCTTATGCTGGAAAAGTAAAATGTTTGAACTTTACAAGGTTGCAAAAGTGTTTTTTATCTTACATTCCTGGTTTATCTGGGGTTTCCACCTGCATTTCTTGTCCCTGACATTGATGTAGTTATTGAAACTCACCTAATTGATGATAGTTATTCTAAGGATACTTCCTGTTGTTGTATTCAGTAAAAGATGAACTCCTGAGCTTACTTTAGTGACTGAACTTCAGCTATTTTTCAAATTGTATTATAACTTTTGTTTACCGGAGGGTGGGGGTGGGGGTGGAAATTCAAATTTTTCCCTGTTGGCCACTGGCCAAAGCAATGATTTTCCTTGGGTGTAAATCACAATAGTGATATATCCTCTAGGGAATTGTAAAAAGCGCCATAAATTGTTTCTTCCATCTAAACATATCTCAACAGTGCTAATGAGTTTGAATGCATTTGAAGGACTTAAACTTTTTCTCACGCTGGGTGGTAAAACTAGGTTATGACAATATAACAGCGATAAAGAAGCATTTTCTTGATTGTTGTGTGGTTTTCTTCACAGGTTTGTGTGAAATCAGATTCCCAGAGAAATTATCTTAGATAACTTTGTCCCCTTTCACCACACAACTGAATAAAGCATTGTCTCACCCCCTAAAAACATTACCCACATCAAGACACACACTGTGAGAGCAATTTCACTCCTTGGAGAGTGAGGCCCACAATACTAAGCTGCTGCTTGGACACAGTTTTAAGTGTATCTTCTGATAACGGTTTGACCCCCAAAAGTAGACTCTCTTTTCCTTCATAACTGTAGGTCTTGCAGTGTATATTACAGATCATACAAGAGGCCTGCTGGGTATGCGGGGTTCTACAGCAGCACTGCATAGCAGATAGGAGAGGAAAGGGCCTTGCTCCAGAAGCAGTCAGTCATGTGAGCCTCATGCCTGGTATTCTACATTCAGCAGTGCTTTTGCCCAAGGATTGAAGATTTCCCTTTAAATTTTGACCACTGACATATACTGATAGGAACAATAGTGAAATGTCTGAGGAAATCCTCAAGGGAGGAAGAGAAGCCATGATTTGAAAATAAAACAGTTGTAATCTTCTTCTGTTAGAGACAGGACCCACACAATTCTTTTTCTGAAAGTGGTGTAGCTTTGGAGGGTTACAACTTTCACACTTTGTTCTCCATTTGAAATCCTCAGATGAGAAGATGATTTTTTAGAATTGACCTACACATGTTTTGGATATGGCATGCCTTAAAATCCAGATCTGAAATCTTGAGTTTCAAAATAAAGTTCACAGAGGCTGAAAACATTCAGATGGGTAATGGTAATGTCTACTGAAAAGTGTTCTGAAAGAGATATAAAAATTTGCTTTCCTTCTATACCATTGTCTCCTTCTTTTTCCATTTCCAAGTAAATGAAAAAAAAAAAAACCCCACCTAAGAACAAGCTACTTTTGGGTGCAGTTTTCTTTGTACTAACATTTTGATAAAGCAATTGGAGCTAGTCACCATAATAAACAGGCAAATAGTCTGCTAGGCTGACCTGTGCAGCAGGTCCTGTGTTTTCTTTCCTACTTTGGGTGTCTACTGGACTTACAGGAAGTGGAGCTGTCTACTTTGCAAAAATAGAAGATTAACAGATACTTACTGGAATGTGATCTCTTCAGAACAAAACACTAATAGAGGTTGAATTTAATTATGCATTTAACTTCTGGTTAATGTCTAACCATCCAGGGCACTGGGTGTGCTCTTGTCATTTCAACCAAATATACAGGATGACTCATCTAAGCAATGGATTAGCCCTATCTTGGGTCTACACAAAGGTTTACCATTTTCTGCTAAGTATGTGCTGTCAAGAAAGGTAAATGTACCATATGCCCCATTCTATTGACAGGTCTTGAGATCACTTTGGTGTTTGATAACTCTTTGAGAATCAGATATTATTGGCTTGAGATAAAGCTCCTGACAAAAATATTTTACTCAGGACCAACTATCCTAATACTTTTACTTGAGGCATTTTTTTTTCATTCCCATGTAGACTTTACTTTATTAAAGCTATCTTGTCCTGCCTCTCTTGCAAACCCAGCTCTCGCATAACACAGCTGATCCTGATTCTTCAGACTGGATAATCTAGTTTTCTCCCCATATGGGCTAGATATGTCTGAGACCCACAAACATAAAAGAATACTTACTATACTTCACTCTCTACTCTTACACGCTCAAATGCTGGCCTGTTCTGGGAGATAAGATTCTCAATAGATCATCCTTGTTTTTAAATTCTCATTATCACTGAGTTACTTAGAGTACTATGTTATAGAGTTCTTGCTGCTTAGGCATGTGGGATTTAGCTGTGCGATGGTTTTTGCCCTTAAAATTGTCTTTGAGGCATGTTTACAAAATGCAGTTGGAAATGTCCTGGGTAATGTTTCTTTTCAAAACCTGAGCATTACTATACTCATAGAAATTATTTTTCTAATTGCCCATTTTTCTAAATGTCTCATTGAAATCATTCAGGGATCTACCTTCTCCTCACTACTTGCTTTTTGACCCATGATCTAGTATGACATACTCCCTTTCTTTTTAAAGTATCCTTTTTCAGAAGATCACAAGGGATATTAGATGATTAAACTTAACATAACTAACTGTATTGCCAGTGTTACAATGCCTTATGGAGCTCAGCTGAATCCTTCTAGGTCAGTTCAGTTCTCTGGCGTAAAGCAATGAGCAAACACTGCAAATGACAATTTTTTATTTTTTGTAAAATATAAATGATAGGTAGGTAATGATAGCTGGGGGTTTATTTAGATTAAGATGTTTATAATAATACTTGAATACTCTTTTTTTCTAATGTGAGCTTAGGATCTTAGCCAAGAACACTAACTTGAAGCAAAACCACTTCCATTTTTACTACAAAACAGGAGAAAAACTTGCAGAAAGTTGGTCATATTTTATTTTGCACACAATCTGGAAATTAAAACTTTATTGAGTCAATTTTTCAGTTCTGTATCTGACCATTTTTCTTTCTGTACATGTTTGTTTCAGCAAGACATGAGTCAATATTTAATGTAAAACTCTGACAGTGTGTTATTAGTATCAGTATTAAAAATGTTTGCTTAATGCATTAGGCAAACCATTGCAGGATTTGGTTTCATGTCATATAAGGAGAGAAGAACAGCACTTGCTGGGACTTTGATCTCATCCTTATCAGCATTAGTTCTTTGAGCTTCTGAGATATTATGCTGCACTGAAAAGTAATGATCACAAGTAGGATAATACTGCAAAAAAGGGAGTGTTTCTAGGAAAATGTAGAAAATCTTTAAGAGGTCAGGGGGAAAAGGCAATGCTTGTTTCTGAATTGTGTTGAAATATCTCCTACGGCTTTTCTCCTCCCATTATTACTAGGATGTTTTAACCCTCCCAGGTGGAGGGAAATATTTTAAAGGGGAGTTTCTTTGTATATTTAGCAATGCGGGAAAGTTATGACAGGGGTGTTCCCTGAAAGCAGTGACTCACCTTGTGTGTTGATTCTGTAAGAATACAGGCTTTGTTTACTGTGGAACTACTTAAATAAGATATATTTTTATTTAGGCATACAACTTTCGCTGTATGTACCTAAAATTAAAAATTCACAAAAGCACTGGAAATTATACACCTACTAGTTGCAGGAATGGGCCCCATTTCTTTTGCTGTTTTCCTAGCAGAACACTCATTTTTGAAGGCTCTCGGTGTGTTGCTAGAAATTCCAAGTCATAGTAAAATTTGCAGCCATTCTCTGATAAAATTCTGAACATTCTTGTCTTTGCTTGTTGTTAAGGGAGATACCTCTCATTATACCCAGGCATTTAATGGTTAGAGAATTCTGCTTTGGTCCCAGAGATGGAAACACAGACATCTCTGATTAGCCAGATGATGCTGGATCTCCAATTTGTTCTTTGATTTGGAGGACTGAAGCTAAAGAGCATATTCCTTTGTAATACCAAGGTTAAGTGTTTTCAGGTTAGCACTGTATTATTAAAAATTCTCCTTTTTATTTGAAATGTAAGACTTTACCTGCTGGTGAAGTCTCAGTCCAGTTTCTAAGCTATTAAGGTTCTGTCTTGGACCAATAAATATTTAATTACTCCATACAAAAGGAAGCAGATTTTGACAAAAGAGACTTTTTCCTCTCCCTGTTGACTATACAAGGAGTTTAATCCCTTGCCTTTATCTACTAAATTCTTCCTGTATTAGTCAGCTAGTATAGATGATGTGAATACTGCCTTCGTTACTGAGGGCTGTGAATTCCAGCTGGTGTCCAAATACCTGAAAACATGTTGTAATGCTGGGTTTAAGGGCCTGCATGACATCTAGGTTATACACATAAGGGTGTTCCCAGTAGAAACTCTTAATTTAGATAAAATTACTGTGATTAAGACTATTGTGAACCAAGATATCTTAACAAAAATCAATCTACGTGGTTTAAATTTTTTTGCAAGGTTTGTACTGTGTGTGTCACACAATAAAAATAGTCTCACATCTTTAGCTGTCTTTACACATCTTTAGGTATACATATCTTTAAGTATGTGTTTGGTCAGAGAGCTTTTCTCTTTAATAATTGAATAATGAACTAGTGATTTTGCTTCCCAATCTAAGACAGGTGTCTCAAACAACTGGAATAGATTACAATGTAAATTTATGTCCACTGACCCTTGAGAGAGTTCAGACTATTAAAAAAGTAAAATTTAGATATCTAGTATAAGCTGAGGTTAAGCAAGATGCATCTTACCACCATATTACAGCCTTGAGGTCACAGCTCCCCTATTTAACTTTGGGAATGAATGCAATATATATTCAATAAAAACAACTGATTTTATAGAGGCCAACCTGAAGTTATAGAGCTTGCCATCCTATTAACATGACTTACTAGATCTTGAAAATATCAAAGGCAATAGAAAGGTTTGAAGAGACAAGAGCAAAATTGACTGTGAATATATCACAGACACAGTCTGTGAGGAAAACCGTTTGGAAAGCTGAAAGTGTGTGTGTAGGGGAAGAGTGTCTTTCTGTACTTTGTAGCTGAAAGCTTGATTAAATTCAGGTAAATGATGTAGTATTTACGGTGCAGTTACACATTAAATGCAAGAATGGTGAAAATATTTTAAATTCTCTCCCAATCTGAATAAGCTATTGTCACGGTTATGGAGGTCCCAAGAGGGAGAACTGAAATGCAATATTCAATTCCATAATTTAATTTATTAAAAATTTCTTGAAAGAAACATATTTGAGTTATGAGACTAATTTTTAATGTCCTGATATAGCAGGCAGTAAATTGACTTGATAGGGGAATCTCTTTCCTCCCTGTTTTTAAGTTAGAAGTGAGTTTTTAGCATCCGATTTGTTAAGCTCAAATAATAGTACTATAACTATTCACCTTATCCAAGTAGACTGACACTTTTCAGGTCAAACAAGTTCTATCATACTGTAATTAGTTTAACCTTCTCTTAAATCTCCATTTCAAGGACAATCAACCTTAAAAGTACTCTACTCTGAATTGAAAGCCTAATTTCAATTCTTCCACTTGTAGTCTGATAGTTCAGTCAGAGCTATAACTCTGCTCTTTTGATGGCCTTTATGAATAGGCTGTTGTTACGAGACCACCAAAGACCACAATCCAACTTTTTTCAGCTTCTAGAAAGAAACCACAATGCAATATTGAGAGTTCCTCTTTTTGCACAGGAAACCCCATTGATAGCTTTGTTCACTTATTAAAGTCAGAGTCACAGCATGTCAAATCCATTATCAGCCTCACATCAATTCTCATCTGAAATCCCAAATCACATAGCTCAGAGCACAATCCAACAAGAGAAACTCTGTAATCAAATTCAGAGAATGTTTACTGGAGCATACATGTGTGTGTGTATTTATATACTTATATATCTTTGTTAATTTTAATATTTCCATTATAAACAAAAACAATTTGCCCTATGCCTATTTATAATGCTCACAAAATGTTCAGAGATTCAGCTAATAACACATTAGTACTTAGCCAGCTGGAGAATTGGAGACTGCAGCCAATTACTTAGAATTCTTCTAATAAACAATGGTTTCTCCCCCTCTTGAAATATATGGAAATGGACTATTGTTATTTTAAGTGCTGCTGTACTGAAATGGCACCTGTGCTTGCTGTAACATGGAACATTGCATTCCAAGTAAGAAACAACGATACATGGAACCCCGTGTACCAACCTGTTCTCTGCAGAATCTATGCATCTATTCAAGGCAAAAGAAGGAAAAAGTATGTGACAGGGCAGTTGTCTTCATTGCTTTCATTTGGACCACTTTTACCTGTCACTTTGTCCACAGTACCAAAAGACAGAGCACGTTTTTGAACTAACTAAGATGGTCAAGAGAATGCTGGGGTTTTTCCAACAATTATTCGTGAGATCTATGTATACATTAATACAAGAACATGCCTCAAGGGCTCAGCAACTTCTGTGCTAACAATTTAAGCATGCCTCACATTCCTGTTCACTCAATTTCTTCCATTAAGTCACCAGCTTTTTTCCAGTTGATCTTCTACTGTATTTCAGTAATTGGAACAATCCTACAATTTGTTTTTACAAATCATGAGCTGGCAAACAGGATTTTAGTCCTTAATTTCCTGCATAAGCCTCTCCCATCCCAGTGTCTATGAAACAGACAGTTTTATACCCATTAGAAAGGCTAGTTATGGTAAACCAAAATGCTACTGCTGTGGTATATGTTTTTTTACTAAGCAAGTGGTGTAACCCTGAATTCAGGTTAAACTCCTACATCTTGGTGAAGAATAAAGCAGAAGGTATCTATGGAGGTGGGGGGGGGGGGGGAACCCAAAAAAACACAACATTGTTTTCTTTATTTCTCACTGAAGTAGGAATTTCAAAATTTTTATTCTGTTTGAGGAGAACAGACAGTTACTCAACCTTCCTATTACCCCATACAGTTTTATGATCACATTTAATTGCAAAACACATCACTAGGGACAAATGCAGTGGACAGAAACCTACAGGAATCAATATACTGGTCTGTGTTCTCCTCTAAGTTTCAACAAATAAATTGATATCACAACAAAAAACTTGTTTTAAAATATATATAAACTTCTCCAGACATAGATCTATTTAGATATACTGATATTCAGTTATAGAACCAGTGTTATAGACCAAGAGGCTGAAAAGCCTGATAAAAGATTAATGCAAATTACTTCCCCAATTTACAGAGTTTTTAGAATTCAGTTTTTAGTTGCATGTGTGTATACATGTATGATGTTTACATTCCTAATGTCCTCGTTGTGTGAGCCCAGGTTCTGATTTGGTTTCCACATGTGTTTAGAATTGCTCCAAAAGAAGGTTTTTGCTCAAGCCTGCCTCTAGACTGTCCCACTTAAAACTAATATATCTTCTCACAACACATTTCTGAAGACTTTCTGGGGTCCTAAAAAACCCTTCTCAGCATTTTACCTATGTGCAGATTTAGTCTGCAGAGCATATGACTATTATACTTACTGCAATTGGCACGTTAAATCAGCAGGTCCAGCATTGCTTTCGCCAACCTCTGTGACTGAACAAAAAAATGCTAAATTATCCTGAGGTATTGTAACATGCTATTTTTTCTTGGGAAAAAAAACCATAAGTCTGGTCAAAGCCAGTTAACGAGATTAGAGTTAAATGATCTACATGTTGTAATAAAAGAATTCTGCTTCAGTCAGTGTTCAGATCTGTTTATCCGCAAGGCTTTCCCATAAATGTCTTTTGCCAAAAAAGCACTGGAATGACCTCTAAGACACGCGGCTTGTCTGTGCTTTTGCTTCTATTTTAATTAGACTTCAAGTGGTAAATATTTACTAATTGCCCTCTGGGTAAATAATTAAGAAGTCTCGGTCTGTTTTGCTAAAGCAAAGTTCATCAGGCAACACTTTCAGATCACAATCTAGACAGGTCTATCTTAATTAAATGTCCTCTTCCCGTACCATTTTTAGAAGCAGAAGTTTGAGATGTGAAGATTAGGTGTGTGTGGAAGGAATGGACACATCAGGGCCTCAGACATGGCTGTTCCTCCACGCTGCCTGCTCTGGCAGGAGTCTGGTTTCAGATACTCCTGTTTTATGCTACCCACAAGCCTTGTTTCTTCCACTGCTCCCCATCACACTCCTGTGTCCAACACTAGTATTTTTAAATTCATTTCCTCTGTGACTTCAGTTACTAATGATGTCAGGGCATTTTGTAAGCTGAGAGCTGGGGAGTTAGGGGACAGAGGGAGCCCCCACACCCAGGCAGGAAGGACCTGTCCCAGCCCATCCATGAGCAGGGTGGTCAGGGGGGATCAGGGGCAGACCCAGTCCTGGGCATGGGGCAGGCTGAGGCCAAGTGGCCATTCGCCCTGCGGGTGGGCTTGTCTTGGTGACTGTGGGGAACTAGAGACCAGCAGCAGGAACTGACAGCTCTTGGGGGGCTGAAATGAGTCCTGGGCCATGGGCAGGGTGGAGAAGGCCCTGGTGAACTGGGCAGGGACAAGGAGACCTGTCCCCAGCCCTGACAATCAGCAGAAAAGCTGCACTACCACATGACAGCCATGTGTAATCTGCTATTTTTCATATTCTTTCAGCTTGTCCAGATCTGAACAGATTTTTTCTGTAATGGTCATGGTAACGTTCTGTGGTAGGTTGATTTTGGCTGGACACCAGGTACCCACCAAGCCACTATCACTCCCCTTCTCATCAGAATGGTGCAGGGAAGAAAAATAAGACAGAAAAAAAACCCTCATGGGTCAAGATAAAGGCAGTTTAATAAGGCAAAAGTATATGCCACATGTGGAAGCAAAGGAGCACAAAGATTGATTATCTACTTCTCATCAGCAGATGATGTCCAGCCACTTTCTGGGAAGCAGACCTCTAATATCTGTAGCGGTTGTTCTGTAAGACAAACCTAAATAATGAATGTCCCCCTTTTCTCCTCTTTTATCCTAGTTTTTATTGCTGAGATTACATCATATGGTATAGAATATCCCTTTGGTCAGTTGGGGTCAGCTGTCTCAGCTGTGTCACCTCCCAGGATCTTTCCCATCCCCAGCCTAGTGGCAGAAAGAGGGGGGAGAATGTTGGAGAGACAGCCTTGATGCTGTGCGAGCACTGCTCAACAGTAGCCAACACACTGATGTGTTATCAACACCTTTCTGGCTACTAATGCAAGGCACAGCGCAATGAGAGCTGTTATAGGGAAAATTACTTCCTTGTCAGCCAGACCCAGTACAGATTCCTACATTAAAACCAGTTGTCTCACCAAGTGTAGAGACTTTTCAGGCTATCAGGAGAAGCAGATCTCTTCACAGAAAAGATCCCTGTATATTTTTTATCACTTCTGAAACAGTGCAAAAGAAAAATCTTCCATATACATCTCATACTATACCAAGTACAGTAAAGGTGAGTACATAAAGCCATGCTCTTAGAATAGTACTTTATCCTGACAAAGAGCTATTGTCCCATTTTGTCTCAATGTCATAAGTTACGAGAGTGGCAACATCTCAGATGTGAAGAAAAAAAAATTAAACCACTTGGTAGTGAGGAATATTTTAAAAGACTTCATAAATGCTTAAAAGATGTCTATGGATGGGCACTGTTCTTGCTCTACAATTAGTCAAGAAAAAGGCATGATTTCATTGAAGGAGTTTAATAAAATGATTTGTCAAGCAAGAATCTTGCTTTGAAAATGAATTGTGAGGTCCTAAAGGACAGGATAGAAGTAAATATTTTTAATTTCAGGTTAAATCAGTAAGACATTCACATGTGGAATATTGCATTCATTTTATTGTAGTCTGTCTTAAAAGTTAAGGAACAAGTGACAGATTATTAGACATATGAGGAAGAATGAAAAGAAAGTTAGGTTATTTTAAAGAAATTGGTTATTTTAAAGAAATCAACAAAAGGAAGAAAAGATAGAAGTAGTAAAAAAAATGGAGAATGTTAGTGAGGAAGCATTGTAACCCTTTGTCAAATTTTATTTTATGGAACTTCAAAGCAATTAGTTATTAACACAGACAATAGGAACAATCATAAAAGGCATAAAATTGGATTAAAATCCCCCAAAAATCTACCTATGTTTCAGGGCACACCTCAGATAATAATCTAGAAGTGGCAGGAAGTAAGTTCTCTTATTTTTCAAATTATTTTAAAATTCATAGCACAGAATTGATTACAATCAGTTATGATCTATGTATGTATGTTAGTAGAGAGTGATCCAAGCGAACAGAAAGTTTTATATCACTTTAGTGACTTAGGGCATTTCAAATATAGTTTGAAGTTGAGTGTCTTTTCTGCTTTTCCATTTCTCCTTAGATCATGTCTATTTTTCTTGGATCAAGTATTAAATTAAAAATAAAGGAGAAAAAAAATTATAAAAGAACCCCTAGCCCATACAGGTAGCTCTTCAATTTTAACCTACACTTAACATACAATATAGGATCATAACAACTGCATGTTATACTTTGGGGATTTCTTTTAGTCTAAGAACAGAAGCACTAGACAATATCTGATGCATCCCAAGGCATGCTATTAAATTATCAGTATCTGCAATGGAATCCAGTGACACTGAAAAGAAAGACAAGAAAAAAGTTGACAAGTCTTGTCAGGTCTTCTCTGGTGACAAGGGCTTTCTCTCCCTGATGAAGGTATAAAGGAGATGCTAGTGAAGATATTTTCAACATGATTTTATTCATACATGTAAAGGACTGATCAGAGAACAGAATAGTCTGCTAAACTGTATTAAAAATTCAAAAGTCAAGAAAAGGATTTATGATCTTGTCCTATCACAATATCTTTTAAGAAGCAAATGCAAATAAAGTCACTATTAAAATATTTGCATGGTTGTTTCAGAATAACCTATATCTTCTCTATTGCAGATTCTGGTCATTTTGGTGGTGGTGGGATTTTAGGAGGGGGCATGGGTTAAGGTTTCTTTTCCCAGAAGCATACAAGAGCCTGCAGCCAAACCCAATGTCTGCTTGATAACAAGGGATGGAAAGGGACAATTTCTCCCTTGAGACATCTACAATTTAATCAGTCGTCTGGGTGGGAGGAAAAGAAAGGAGGCACTAAAGAATGTCACAAAACAGGTCAGTGACAAAACTGAACAGAAGCCAAGCATCCTGTTGTCAACCTAGGGCCCCTAGGCAAGACCTGCTTACTTGGGAAATTTTATTGATATCTACATACTTTTTGTCAAAATCCACTCAACTGAAATAATAATTTAATTCTTTTAGGCTGATAAAACACTCCAAGATACTTCATGGTTTGAAACCAATAGAGTGCTGCCGCTGCCTCCAAAAACTGCAGGGAAGTGTGTATGTGCTAGGGAGAGTGAAATTGGTTAGAGCTCCCCCTGAGGAATATGAAAGAGGTTGCATGACTGCAGCTTCACACCTTGACTGCTGATCCAACCTGTAATCTGCTCTTTGAATAATCCTGCTTCTGCTATCCTATTGCTCATTATTCATCTCCTGTCTGGAGTTTTAAATTTTGGGTTCTATGGGGATTACACAGGTGATCATGTATCCAGTAGCCAAAGAAACACAACTGTGTGAACCCAGGCAGAGTTTGGGTTCATTTTCATTTAATAAACTGTTGCATGTTTTATGGAAAGGAAATAGGACTTTCTTCATTATTGGGCTTTCTCAATTATTTCTAAATTGTTTAAGAAAACACTTTCAGCTGAGAGTGCATGGGAAATTCCTGTTGAAGTCAGTGGGAGATCTGCATGTGATTGCTACATGACCCAGTAAGTTAGTAATGTACTTGTGCTCTGGTTTTAATTAGGTACGGACAGCCTGTTTCCAAAGTAAATAGCAACTCCAGTGACAGAGGTCTTTATTCAACCAGAGCACAACTCAAGCCAAGTTTTCAAATGTGTTTTATGTCTTTGCTTTTACCTTTTGGATTTCTTGTAAGTCAAAACCAGAAGTGCCATATCTCATATGTTGTGTACTTTCAACTGTGACCTAAAGGATGAATATGAAGTCACAAGGAAGTCTCTTCCTAAATGGTTTTTGTGTGTGTGTTTGATTTTGTGATTCAACAAATAGTGTATCTGTTCACCTGACATGCATTCTTTAAACCTTTACACCCAATAATCTTCTTACTCTTATGAACTGAATAGAAAATTAATTGAAAAGTGTGGCCTTTTCTCAAGATATTGTCAAAACAAGATGATTTCATTCCAAGTCTAAAACTCAAGATACTACTGATATTATTACGTAGAGTATGAATCAATAAGGATTTTGATTTATTATGCATTGTGTGTTTCTTATACAATTTGATGCAGGATATGGTTTATATACCAATCTTATTACATGTAAGTGTTAAATATATTGTAATTTATATGATATGTATTTCTCTAGTCTTGTTAAAAAAGTTTCATTGACCAGCTGCTACAATAAAACAGTGATCCTTTTATCTTGATTTGGATAATTTGCAAGTGTTTACTCTTTCTCTTGCCTTGACGGTTTTCAAGTTAACATAGTTAAAAATGATGGAAACAGAATTATAATTTGATTTCACTAAGGGTCTACACTTTTTTAATTCAAATAATGTAGATTCTTTCATCCTCAAGAATCTCAAAGTAATACATGGTCTTTATATATTTACATCTTGCCAGTACTCTTCTCATCAAAGACTGTGTCAATATTTTCTTTCATGTCAACAAGTGCAGTGTTTGTTTTTGAGATTCCCACAGCATTAGAAACGTGGGAGAGAGGGGAGTGAAACAAGAAAGATCAGGCATGACGAGATCTATTTGGAATGGAAGGATTGGAAGTGCATCATGAGACATTTTTCTGGACTACATGACCTGTTACAGAGGCTTAAGAAAGGATTTAAGAGCAAGGTAAGCACTGGATAATCGTCTTTTGGGTATACCCTCACAGTTCCTTGGAATCAGCAGCTAAATGCTTTCCTGACTGAAAGACTTTGCCTTCCTTCTTATATTAATATCCACTAATGGATGTGTTCACCACTGAACTGTGCAGTTCATTTTTGAACACATTATACTCTTCTTCTCCATAACAATCTGTAGGAACAATCTGTAGGAACAAACTCCACTGTGCAGTAATTCAGTCTGGAAATGTAATGCTTTGCTTTTCTGTGTTTAGTTACAAGAGCCAAATCTGGGGAAACAAACAAACAAACAAACAAACATCAAAAAACCCATACATACTCCCAAGCAAAGATACTATAATTGTATCTCTGTACCTTATCATAAATTTCCTTGTCATTACAAGATCTGAAGCAAAGAATAGAACGCAACATGAAAATGGTGATATATCTTTACTGTATCTTCTGTCATGAACATTGCAAAGAAGGAATGACTCAGAGTCATTCCTGTCAGGTAAAACCAGAAAAAGACAAACCATATCAGTGGCATGTGTGATCAAAATGGAGTATTTTCTAACAAAACACTTAAAATCATGATTTATGCAAGTTTAAAGTGAGTTAGATTCAGTAAATCAGCTGATACGAGATAATATGGCAGTACATTGCCTTGGAGAACATAATTTAGACTTTCAGTTTACTGATTAGAAGGGACTTAAGATACATTTTTGCTATAATATTGTAGAATTACAATAATTTTAAAATTATTAATGGGCTGGTTATTTATCAGAGGCACATCCAAAATGACCATCCAAATTTTCAGTTCTTAACTCCATATCCCTGTTGACACAACTAGCAGTTGTGGAAACAAATTAAAAGAGACACTGAAATCCTCATTTCCTATCTGGCTTGGGTTGGCAAAGTCCTTTCTTCTTTTCAGACAATTAAATATTGTCCCAGTGGGAGGAGGTGTCTGCAAAGATTGAACACCTGATTCTCCTTTTAATTCTTTGAATCTCTCCTTCTGGTATAAATCAGAAGTAACTTCACCAAAGATTCTTGAGAGGACAATCATTCTTTGTGTGTATATATACCTGTTTCTAATGGGTCAAGTCTTGATCATTTTTAATACTATTCTTGAGCAAAATCCTGTCTTTCATATTACTCATTGAGCTGATCAATTGCTTCCCATCTGTATGCAAGATGGCTGCAATTCCATGGCATTCTTTATTTGTAGAAGATAGGGCTTTTCAAGCTGATGGAATTTTTAGCAACTTAATTATATACTACAATAAATAGCACAGTCATATCTCTCATTACTAACAAAAGTGTAGCATAGGAAAATTGAATTAATTAAAGATTAAATTTTCTGTAAATTGTCGTTCTTTATTTCTTCTAATGATACCAAATGTGCCAGTTACTCGTAAATTTACCTCTCACAGAACAAATCAAAAGCAAAATACTTGTAGCATGAACACTTTTAGCCTATACTTTTATACTTACAGCCCTTTTTAATACAAATTTGAGGTTAGCACAAATGGCACCATCCTACAGATGTAGCTCTAACACAGTATGTGGTTTATGCCAAGCCATTAGAGCTATTAAAGCACATTAACATTAAGTAGTGTAATAACATGAACTGTGCCTCCTGCATTACTGAAATGCTTTTCTCCTTAATACTTTTATTGTGGAATTCTGTATGATTTATTACTGTGCAGCTGAGCTAATTTCAGTATTGCATGTCTGAACATTTTGGCCTTGTTTAGTCCTAAGTCTCTGAATAGCAGTCGGTTTGATTAGATAGCTGTCTTTGGCTAAATAGGTGAGTTCATCTGACTCATGAAAGCCCCCACAACCACTTTACCAGATTGCAATCTGACTAGATACTTTTTTATTGCTGTATTGAGTGCTTTCAGATGAATAATTCTGAAAAATTACTGGAATGTTTGTAACTGATTAAGTTCTTTGCTTCACATGTTTTTTTGCATTTTCTTGTTTAGTTGTTTTTTTCAGGACAGGCCATGACTGATACCAAGATCATGGAGTGCCAGAGTGAGCTTAACTAGAAAAACTGATCAGCTACAGTTTCCCTAAAGAAGCTTAGCAGAGAAGTGACAGCATCAAAACAAGATTTTCCCAAGTTCCTGTTCAATCCTTCTTTAGTGCTGTATCTATTGTTCTCAGTGGTGTAACTGCCCCTTTTATAGTTGAGCTTTATGTTAAGGTTGAAGAGTGGTAAACTTTCTATAGAGTGTTTAGTCTTTTATTGGGAACTTTAATATTGCTTATTTTTTCTGAAGTATTGTTGAATGTCTCAGATAAACTACTGACAGATAACACTATATTATACCTGATTAATGGAAAGTCTTTTATCTGTAAAGGTCATGGTGCTTTCTTTTTCTGTTCAATAAAGCCCCATGTCCAGCTCTAGCAACAGTGTAGCTGATACGTTCTTACTTTATCACAGAATAACTGCCTTACAAGATTAGAAAACATTCAGTTGCTTTCCCTTTCAGCACCTGACTGCACTCCAAAGCCAGAGAGCAAAATGGTTCTGAGCAAATTGACACTCAGTGCTGAGGATAAAATGCCATATTAAAGATTTCTTCTTAAAAGTATGGATACAATGTAGCTTCCAATATATCTTAGGCTATCTTGGCAAACCTCTGAGTGTACTGTATGCTATTGATTTAACTGAGACCACAAAGGGAAATAGGCCTCCCTATGGCCAGCCCTTGGTTTACATTAGTCTCTCACTTAAAGAGAGCAGTATTGAAGATGATGCTTTAAAGAATGACATAACATATAACAAGAAGGAGCTGTACTTTACCTGCCTCTTCTGTTTATTGAGAAGGAAATTCCCCTTCTGTTTGTCAAGAGGAAATTTCTCCTCTCTTTGTAGTTTACAGAGTAACTAAAGACCAAGTTCCTTGCAATGATGTTATTTATGCAGAATTCCATAACTCTCAGAAAAACTCAGAACGCTGATGCTCTACTTTATATCATACCTTAAATATGTAAAAAAATTAATAATAATATGAAAGGAAAGCAAAATGGCATCTATAAAGAGCTTACGAACAGTAGATCATGGCAGCTATGTTTGGGTGTGGGGGGGGTTGGAGGAAGGGAACAAAGCACAACAACAAAAAAACCAAACAAAAACCAACCAACCAAAAAAACAACCTATTGCATCTTTACACAATGAATAAAGCCATTCTTTTCTACAAAAAATTCTGTAAATTATTCATATGTGCCACATAGAAAACTATGAACTGATCTAAAGAATATACGATTTAAGGAAGAAGTGTAAGATAGGTGGGGAGCTAAGAAAAAATAAGGGCATTGGAGACTGTTGAAAAGAGAAGTATCAGGCTGGAGAGTAGATGCTAGATGAGTTTTTTCAAGGAAAAGGGTTTGGTTTCATTAATTATTTCACACAGATATTAAAAGCATCCTGAGGAAAGTCAATGGTGTCATAAAACTGGGAGCAGTGTCAATATTGGAGAGAATTGAGACTATATATGCAGAACATGCCAGACAACCCTGAAGACGCATGCAAAATGCTAGGTCATGCACTTGGCAGAATTTTATGTTACCTCCTGTATGCTGAATATCAATGAGAAAGAGGAGGATGGGTTAATGACAAGTTGTAGCTATGAAATATGATGTAGCTATGAAAAAGGCAAATGCAGAATAATCGCTAGGATGATGCCAGGAAGCTTTTAAGGCATCTTTAATGTGGGAGAACTGTTCCTTTTTATGACTAGAGATAGAGAAAAGTTAATGCTAATTTTAAAGGACTTTGTGAGACTTCACCCGAATTACTGTTTTTCTGATCTGGTTATGCATACTTAAAGAACTCCTTCTGAAACATGTACTTATGGTCTACTGTTTGATCAGAGGAGAAAAAGATCTACAGACAAACTAATAAAACATGACCTATTTGATTATCTAAAGAAAATTAAAAAGTGTGCTATCGTGCTGTTATTTACAGAAGGTGTTATGGAAATAAAGGAAGAATTCAAGTTGCTGGTGCAACAGCAATTGGAATTAAGAATGGATATATATTGTAAGGTAGAAACTAGGAGGAGATTCATACACATCACAGCAATCGACTAACCTGTATCTCTCAAGCTCCATCCAAGTAACAAGTGCAGCTTTCTGCTGGAGGTATAACATATGACCTACAATAAGGCTATTCTGGTGTAATGGCTGGTTAATACTACAAATCCCTAATCACCCATTCCAGTAAGTC
>NW_010271362.1:98970-134539 GCF_000690775.1 Eurypyga helias
ATGGATCCAGCACTGCAATGATGTCACTCTTTTCCCAGCCAAGCTCCAACTCATTAATTCGATCTGTTTTCCTCTGTGAACACGTTTGGAATATCTTCTCCCAAAAGGTTTCTGAAGTAAAGAGAGCTGTGATAAAGTAACAAAGTCTTAAATCGAGAAAGTTTTATGTCCTTTGGGATCTAATATAGTGAAGTGAAATATATGTTACCTGATACTGACCTAGGTTTCATATGTGGTTTGCTGTTCCTCACCAGCGGCGTAACTGACTGAAAGCACAACTGAAGCCAGCTAATTAAGAAAATAGGAAAAAAATATTTTGGGGGTCTGACTTGTCTCATGATGATGATGTGATGATGATGCACATGCAAACCAGGGAAACTTCTAGTCTGCTATTTGAAATTAAGTGGAAGTTAAGTAATGCCTAAACAAAAAGTAATAAACCAATTAATAAAGATTAGATAACAACATGTGAAGAGGACTTTGCATTTTCCTTATTTGGACTACTGAATGACTTGACCCTTCTACAGATTATCTGCTGTCTATATATTTATTATCAGTGCTTTATTGTTTCCTATTCCTTATTCTATTAATAAACAAGCTAAATCATAGAATCATAGAATAATGGAATGGTTTGGGTTGGAAGGGACCTTAAAGATCGTCTAGTTGCACCCCCCTGCCATGGGCAGAGACCCCTTCCACTAGACCAGGTTGCTCAAAGCCTCATCCAGCCTGGCCTTGAACACTTCCAGGGATGGGGCATCCACAGCTTCTCTGGGCAACCTGTTCCAGTGCCTCACCACCTTCTCCATGAAGAACTTCTTCCTGATGACCAATCTAAACCTACCCTATTTCAATTTAAATTTGTCCTATCATTACAGGCCCTTGTAAAAAGATCCTCTCCAGCTTTCTTGTAGGCCTCTTCAGGTCCTGGAAGGTACCTATAAGCCCTAATGTCTCCCTGGAACCTTCTCTTCTCCAGGCTAAACACCCCAACATCTTGCTGTGCAATCAAATCTGTTGTTCCAAGTCCTTGTTCATGCAAGTGATGTTCTGCAGAAGGCTGAACACTTAACTTTTAAATGGCTAAACATGACTGGTTCTGATTGATGCTCAGGGATGCTTAAATTCTGGAAATAGCAAAGAAAACAATGAAAGAGAAAAGGAGATGGAGAGAAATATAATTTAAGCCAGTGTGCTAGCTTTTAAAATATATATATACACCTTTCATTTTTCCTATATAGTCTAACCTTTAACTATTTTTTATTCTGCCTGGGTGCAATCGACCACTGCATTATTTTGTTATCCTGTAAGCTTCAGAAGGAAAAGAGCAAAGTATGAATACCTGCTAGCAGCTACACTTATTTTTAATAAGTAACCCTAAACCTATGAAAATAGCAAAAAGCCTTATAAAACAAATAAGCAAACAGGAGTACATAATTGTAAAGTATTCTGATTTGGTCTATTCTACATCACATTAAAAAGAGCCCTACTCAGTCCTGATCTCACTAGCCTGTAGACCACTGAATGTAGACTATGCTATGATAGCATTTTACACATTTTGAAGAATTACAATTCTCCGTTCAGAGTTTAATGGGTTTAAGCTTCTTCCTCCACTGCAAGTATTGTCTAGTCTCCAGATTCCTCTTACTAAACTTTTACAGTTATTGGGCCTAATAGCCTCACTCACAGACAATCCTCTCTGTAAATTTATTCAAAATCTATTATTTACTGCAGGACCATACCTACTACATGTTATAGGAAGGTGGTGGGGGCCAGACAGAATTAACAATATAGCTAGACCTTGTTTCCCTCCTATCTTCTAGTGGTTACACCTAGCAGGGGACACCTAATAAACACAGGATATGAACTTCCTATAGAGGGTGCTGAGGCACTGGAACAGGTTGCCCAGAGAAGCTGTGGATGCCCCATCCCTGGAAGTGTTCAAGGCCAGGTTGGATGAGGCTTTGAGCAACCTGGTCTAGTGGAAGGTGTCCCTGCTCATGGCAGGGGGGTTGGAACTAGATGATCTTTAAGGTCCCTTCCAACCCAAACCATTCTGTGATTTTGTGATTCTAATATATGAGGAGATACTTAGGACAAACCGGCATTTCAGCAATGAGGCAGGGACACACACTGTAACTATGTAGGCCAGGAAAATCTTGGATACTCTGAATACTGCTAGTTGCTGTAAGGTTTGTGGCTTTGTAACTGCGACATAACTCACTTCCTAGACAAATTTTTTATTTCTACAAACCAATAATGAAGGTAAAAAAGAAGTCGGAAGAATAGTTCTTACAGTTATAAAAGCTGCCCTTTATTTTTTGCCAAACTGTCAAATCTGGCAAATTTACCTTAAACTAAATGTCTTTAATACCTGCACAAACTGCAATAAATACAAGAGAGATGTCATTGGAGAAGGAGGAAAGGCACATTTGCCAACTATTTCATTTTCTTCCCATCCACTCTTCATAAGTGAAAAAAGCAAATATCTTGAAAGCTTATGAGCTGAATGTCTGTACCCCATCATGAATGCTGTTATTGATTCTGCTCAGTAGCAAAGTGAGTGAAGCAAAGCAAGGATTCGAATGTAAAACAGGTGAAATAGCTTTTGACATCTATTTCACAGTTTATTTTACTCTGCTTCAAAAGTAGCTGGCTCTCCAATGCCATTAGTGCTCTGTAGATGAATGGGCATTACAACAACAGATGGAATTCTCTGATGACAAATACAAGGTAATGAACACGGGAAGGAATAATTTGAACTGCTTGCACACATTACTAGGTTGTAAATTAACTCTAAGCAATTACTCAGGAAAAAAAAATAGGGATCACAGTGTAAATTTCTGGCCAATATACTGCAGGTGTTAAAAAAAAGGAAGTAAAATGTTGACATATATCAGAAATTAAACTGAAAATAATTTAGCTATTTGCTTTTGGGTTGTACTGTTCCTAGTCACTGTGGTATTTGGGAATCTTCCATGTAATGTCATTATTATTAAAAAATAACTGTAGGGGGAAAAAAAAGGAATTTCTAATGTTTCATTATGTGCCTGAGCTTCAGGTGTTTGTGTGTGTTTGTGTTAGTGTTTATCATATGTACTTCATATTCTCTTGCAGTTATTTTACAAATAAATGAAAGATAAAAGTGTCACTCTTCTGTCAATTTTTGGTGAGTATGCCATACACTGTAATGATACCACATAAATGGGACATACACCTCAGTTTTATTTCACTGGTACATGTTTATACAGGAAAGAAATAGTTCTCCTAGGCAGCAAACCTGTTGCAAGACACAACCTGATTATCTACATTTTGCCTGAAGGAATTAAATAATGAAATAGTTATAGATTTAGGGCAGCATGCACTACCAAAATATACTAGATTTAAAAATGTAGAAATGGAACAATCAGTTCACTTTTATTTATAACTTACATCACTTTCTTTTTCCTGCTATTCCTCTACATATAAGAATTACACATTTTATGCTTTGGCCCTGCTTATGTTTCTGAAAGGTTCCTGCCAAATGAATCCCATTGACTTTAACATTTCTTCCAGTGTATGGAACTTTAAGTTACGTCAGCACTAATTCTTATTAAATTCAACTGACACTATAATTTTTAATGACACCTAGGGAAATTCCAGTAGTACTATTTTATAATGAACAATGCTATTCTGAAATAAATTAATCTCAGTGTACATTGAAATTGCACATTTTAACTGCTATAGGTGGATAAATACTGATGACAGTGAGATCTACATTTTCAGAAGGTAAAGGCTTTCATTTTTATTCCAGATTTTTTTTCTCTCTTTTGAATAATTTTCTATAATACTGTGCTAGTTTACATTATTTACAAGTGAAACATATTTACAAGCATAATAAAATAATTAAATATTGTTTGAAAGAAGTGTTTTGTTTGAACCAAACCCAAAGTTCCAGCAAAAAATACTTCTCAGGTGTTTTTCACCTGGGGGTGAGGTACTCAGAGCTGGAACACCACCAAAATACACCAGGAAAAGGACTTTTTACTCTCCCTCCAGGTTTCTTCATAAGATATGTGTACAAAATGTAGAAAGATGTAAATTGCACATTGGTTCTTTGTTGTGACTTAAAGGACAAAAGGGAACCAAATGTCTATAATTTGTCAGGAGGGGAGCCAAAAGAAGACGTAGACAGGAGTGAATACCACAGATATAGTATGTGTTACAGAATACAATATTTTGCACATTTGGGAAATATACAGTGACATATTTGTTGCAATTCAAGTTGACAGATGTATCCATTTTAAGAAAGACTTGAGTTTTCTTGAGCAACCTTAAATCTTCAATGTAGGAAAATAGTCTCTATGGAGATATTCCTGTTACAGCATCCTCTGCCTCATCTCCCTCTTTCCCCTTACTTTAAATGACATGATTTAGGCTTTCTGTGTTTCATAAAAAGAAGAAAGAGATGATTAACTAAACAAGCTAATTCAATATAGGTGTAGGAAGGAAAGGGATCTTTTTTGTTATCAAGTCCAGTTCCTAGTTATACAGTTATGTTCATAACGGTAAATAAAATATGTCCATAACAGTTGTCTGTTGCTGAGAGCACCTGACAAGGAATCATTCATGCATATTTCATGCTTTTTCTTACTCTCTGAAGTAGACTGTGTATTAGGAATGGTGCACAGTTATGCAAACTCTCAAACTGTCCTGGGAATCATTTGGGAGTGTGCTAGAAGGTCTGAGCCAAATCTGTGCCAGGGATCATTTTTATAGTGTAGACATCCAAGTTCCCATGCTCAAGGTTTCTTGGTACTGTGTAAATCACTAGTGTAGGTGTAGTTAACAACACCTTTGTGAAATGATTTGTCTTAGAACTACTTATTTTTTGCTCTTCTTAGGTCTATTGTGAGGTTCTTCTAGAAGATTGTTTCTTCAGTGGATAAAAATCTTAGTCTAATTTCCATTATAGATTTATTCATATATAGATTATATTCCTTTGTTCTTGATAACAATGCTATACAATAGCAAACTAGATTATACTCTGTTTTATCAAACTCCTGATTTATGTAAAGTAAAAGGAAAATCACCAAGAATGCTGTTAACAAATTCAGGATCAAGTTGTTCTGCATTGAATATTTGACTAAGGCTGCTGCCAACATTTCTTGTAGATCAACTTAGTAATAGTTATTAGGATGTTTTGTATCATTATGATCAAGCAGAGTGCATTATTGAACCCTGTGGTTTTTGTCTGGGCTTGTGGACCCTAAAGACATAATGAAGAATGATGAAGTTATGTTAACTATTTACTAAAGAAATCCGTTTAGCAAATCTGTTCATGCAATAGTTACATAATGAATTATCATTCTCTTTTATTTTGAATAGTTTTGGACTCAAAATTATTGATCATGTGTGTATATAAGATTTATAAGGATGTAAAAGTCATAGAACTGAGTGATTCTTTGCCTGAGTGTGCATTGCTCATTTGAATATCCCAATTAACATCAGTGGGATGTTGGTGTGATTAAATGCCACTCAGTATGTAGAAACTTGTCGAGTGCAAATTTGCCAGCAATTCACCACAGTAAATTTAAAATGGTATGAAAAACACATAAACCCTCAACCTGAAAATATACTGTTCATTCAAACTGATCATATTTTGGTGAGATAGCTTTTACTCCCTGAGATATTATATGATCACTCATTTATCAGCATCTGCTGAAAGCACACTGTTTTGGTATGTTTTCTGGCTGTTCCATCTTCTGTAATATGAAGAAAACCTGAATATTCACACATATTCATGCACATATATAACGTTACCTGGGCCTGTGGGTTAAGCTGAGAAAATGTAGCGTTTAAGACTGAAAATTAATCAGAAGCAATTCTTCTGTGAGTAGGAAATATGGCTTAAAAGGTGTGTTGTGGTTTAAACTCAGCTGGCAACTAAGCCCCACACAGTTGCTCGCTCACTTCCCCTAAGGGGACATGTAGGAGAGAATCAGAGGAATAAAATTGGGTTGAGATAAAGGCAGTTTCATAGGTAAAGCAAAAGCTGTGCACACAAGCAAAGCAAATCAAGGAATTCATCCACCACTTCCCATCGGCAGGCAGGTGTTCAGCCATCTCCAGGAAAGCAGGGATATAACAGTTACTTGGGAAGACAAACACCATCATTGCAAACGTCTCCTCTTAATTCTTCTCTCATCAGCTTTATATGCTGAGTATGATGTCATATGGTATGGGATAACCCTCCTGTCAGTTGGGGTCAGCTGTACCTGCTGTCCCCTCCCAACCTCGTGTGCACTTCCAGCCTCCCCCTTAACAAGGCAATATGAGGAGGAGAAAAGGCCTTGACTCTGTGTAAGCACTTAGCAAGAGTTAAAACATCCCTGTGTTATCAACACTGTTTCCAGCACAAATCCAAAACATTCCAGTTGTCCTTGCATGCATGGAAGTATAGACTTTACACCACAATAGTTGTAACATTTTGATGTAAGCAAAAATAGTATACTTCAAATTTAGTTTTCTTGTCCAAAGGAAGCTTTCAATTTTACTTTAATTTTTGTCTTTTTACTTTATTATATGGATGTAAAAAGAGGACAGATAATGAAAGAAAAACTCTTTCAAAGAGCTGAAAAATAAACTAGCTACTGAGCATACCACTAGAGTTCCAAAAGGCCCTACCAAATGAAGGAAAAGGCTGTGACAGTAAAGCTGACTGTCTACCTCACAGTGCAATATAATAAGGTCAAGAGAGTAGATACTCAGATCCTCATCTCCCTGCATGCCAATGGTTCATGTTCCCATTATTCTTATAGCTTCTGGTTATTATTTCTGCTTGCTTTCCCTCTGTATCTCTCTCCTGCTGTGTTACATTAGGAAACTGAAGTGCATGCTGAGTTCTCACAAGGCCCTCATCCTCTGTCTTTTGCCTCAGACAAAAAAAAAAAAAGAACAAAAGTGCTTTTCACGGAGATGTGGGAATCATGGTAGTTACAGTTGGTTTTTTTAATTTATCTATTTTAATTCATGGAAGAGGAGAAAACAAATATGTAATTTCTCTCAATATTTTAAGAGTTCCAGTGATTTTGTAAAAAAGTTCCAAAATGGTTCTCTGCCTTTATTTAGCACTTGAAAAATTTCAGTTTTAACAGCTTTTTCTGTTTTTTGTTGTTTTTTATTTTTTTAAAAAAAAAGATCAGGTGTAGTTATTAGCTAAGCTTAGCAGTTTCTGCCACTAATGCATAACATTTTGCAGGCAGACAGGTAGAAGTTTTCTGAAATTTCTTGGAGATTTTGAAAAAGCTACTGTGACACTTGAAAGCTGCAGAAATATTACTGCATGAAAATTATCCTTCTCATTTACCACCCTTTAAAACCGAGAGTAGTTATATCAAATATTTTGAAACACTGGCTTTTTTGAGAACCTATTCCTTCTCAACAGTTTGGAAGATAACAGTCATTCCGAGGGTTAATTTGGTTTAGTAGGAGATGTAGACCATATAAGTCATGAGTCATCTTGTAATGTGCCTATAAAGGAACTTCACGTTCTGGTGGAAGTTATCTAAACTGTGCCCATAGAATTGAGAGTGCTGACCCTGTACCAGCCTTTAGCACTTTGACACAAGTTAGGATTCATTTGATGAAATTTACTGTTCGGAACTGATCAGCCCATGATCTTTATAGTCTGTGAAGATCTAGTCAATATACTCAGTGCAGTCCTGGGTGCAATTCATCTCCTAGGTAAATATCTGTCTGAAATAGGTCAGATGAATCACATCCCTAAAGGCATCTATTTCTCTCCTTTGACTATTAAGAGAGATTTAGGTCGCTGGCTGTGATATTAACATCTGCATTGTGGGTGTTGAAAGGCAGGTGAGACAAAATCCAGAAATGTTTTCTGAATAAATTAACTTACCAGTCCGTGTTCCTTTTCTTTGTGGTTACAAAAGCAGTCAAGATATATGTTCACCCACCTGCCAGAGAGCTGTTACTCCTTGATTGCCACAAAACTGCTATTTGTCTGGCTTCCAGAGAATAAAGACAATTCTTTTTACAGTGGACATCCCTCACATGCTGAGAAGAAATTCATGCTTGACCTTACTTTAGGACAATTCTGATTATTGGTGCATTTTATGGCTATGATGAAATGAATGTTTGTGAGTGTAGATTTGATGAAATCAAGCAATTGAGTGATATGATAAAGCTGGTCAAGATTCAAGTCCAGTGAGAAGCTTGTTTCTCAGGTGATCTTGACCTTGAGGGGGTAATAAGTGCTGTACAAGAACCAAAAGTTAAAAATAATCTCAGTGACCAGTGAATAACCTGATTTTCAGGGCTCCTGAGCACAAAATTCTTCAATTCTACAGTGGAAAAATGCAGAAAACCAAAGAAAGATGTTTTTAAAAGTCTGTAAAATGTGTTTCCACAACCACTGAAATGCCATAATCATATAGCTATTGGCTGACATGATTATGAAACGCAGGCAAGATTGTTTGCCTACTTTAATTACATAGCTCCCACATGAGTTCTTTTACATAAAAACTTAATTGTCCACTTCATCTACTCTGATACTCTTCTCTACATATCTCTTTTGAGAGATCTTTATCTTAATATTTTTCAGAGACAAACAACATTCATTTTCCATACTGAATACTGGTTAGTTAATCTCTTTGAAGCATAGAGGAAGTTATTCTGGGAAATTGGAATGAATAGGGGATAATGGCTCTCCTCACCAGACCAAGAACCATAGCCTATACATGGGGAGCACTATAAATAAAAAAAACCCATAAGTTTGGAAGAAATGAATGAACTAACATGGAAACGTCACCAACATGGAAAAACAGTGTATTAAGGATTTTCTTCTACAGTTCTTTCTTGGAGGCGAATATGTTGATTTCACTGTTAAGATTCTTGCATATGTTTATCAGTCTTATCACAGCATAATGGATTATTTACCTGAGAATAGCTACCATGTGGTGTGCTTTGTAACCTGCATTGTTAGTTTTCTTTATTAACTATATTGATTCAATGTAGATGCAAAGAATGGCACAGATATATTTATGAATGAATCACAAATATCATACTATTACCCTGGTTCCTTCATGAGTTTACTATGCCTCTCCTGAAAATGTTCCTATCTTTTAATATATTTAAAAGATTTTTCTGATACATAATCTTCAAACACTAACAATACACAGAAATGTGATTGTAAAAATAGACTGAGTTTGGATAACAGAAAAGGCATGTGAAATATTTTTCAAGTAATTTGTGATTTTCTGACTTCATTTTTCTCACCTCTACTCCATTTCATTTTGATCCACTCATATCCTCCTACTACTCTTTGCCCATATTTTTGTCCCTATCATTTTACTCTTTACCACTCTGTCACAAAAGTCTTGCTTATTCAGTTTTTACACGGAGCAAATTTTAGGGCATCTTACAAATCCCTCAAAGTGCATTTTTCTCAGTGAAAATCTGACAGACCATTAATGACATCAACACACAGCAGGCGCCACCAGAATTAAGGAAACATTTCAAAAATGTAAATTGCAAGTGATGATATTTGAAGACTCTATAATGAAAATTAATTAGACACATCAGAGAGATGTGTGTGTGTTGTGAGGGGAGGATGTTTGTTTCTGTTTAAGCCATTTTGGTTTTATGGAATCAGAGGCTGGGTTTTGGCTCCTGCATCCTCACTTTGTGAAGTGAGGTCAGCAGGTCCAATTTACGATGTGTCTTCACAGGTAGAAACACTTATTGTGGTAGGGTGGTCTGATCCAGATCATTCTTTCCAGTTTTAACATGCCTAAATGCGAATTGTACTTTACTTCAACTGAGTTTCCTTCAGATTTCTTTGTGATAAGCACTTGGCTGTCTTTTGAACTTAAATTAAAACTCAGCAACTGTTTTATATGAAGAAAGTAATAAATCACATAATTACTATAATGAAGATGCATTGCTGTTCTTTGGTATTTACATCAACAATTTTGTCCAATTTGTGTAGGCATATAGTGCTGAAATGACAGTGTACCCCTTGAGAAATAACTAGAGATAAGATGATCCTTACATGTAAGAGATGAAAAGAAACAGGAGCATAGCTAATTATCTATACACACACACAGGCCGCGGCTTGGTACCCTTCAAAGGGACGACTTCCTCTTGGTTCCACCTGATAGCATCAGGCCTCTATGGTGTATGTATTAATATTAATGCATTGATTTTTTTTCAACACCTTTCATTCAACAATCTCAAAAATCATTGTTAGCATTAGAAAGTAAACTTCAAAGCATCCTCAGTGTGCAGTTGATATTAGAGATAGTTGCCCAGGAACATATATTGGCCAGGTCTTCCTCTGCCCCTCTGTTAGGATTTCATATTTTCAATGCAAAATACAAATCAAACAGGAAGAATTACATGGGGCTTATCAAAACTCAGAATGGGTCTTTAAGGGTTTTGATATTGCTGAGACATGGCACCGACTTCCATTTCTGGGAGGAAAAAATAGTTTGTGAGAATTTTTTATATTTCAGGATTTTTCTTTATTCAGCTCAAACACATTTTCAACCGTGTCTCTTCTCCTTCTTAACTCCCACGGCCAAAGAACTAAAGACAGAGGACAGAAGGGAGATGGAGGTAGGTAGAAGATAGGGGAGGTAGATAAAGGCTAATAGATGAGATTAAAACAGCAAGATGGCATTTCCGTCCTGAATAATCAGTAATTTGGCTACTCCTAGGACATGGGAATGTCCCAGCTACAACATTTTTGTTGGTTTTGCCATACTGGCAAAGCAAAAATCTGAACAAAGCAAAGTTGCATTGCTACTTATCAATTTTCTCTCTTAAAATTCACCTTGTGATTCCCTGCAAATGACTGCACTCTTCTACACATGTTGTTTATTCAGACAGTTGTTGCTAAAGCTGGACATTTCTTTTTGTCTTGTAAAGATCCATAGAACGAGTCATCTTACATCTGCTGGATTATTTGCTCACAGCATTAAAGAAGGAATAATCGAGCTGTTATTCTGAGGGTAAAATATAGATGTTGCCTGAGGCCTTGTAAAATTAGGTATGTTCCAGCCTGGTTCATGACTGAGCCAACAGGGATAGTTGCCCATAACACCTCTCCAGGAAGAGTTTGGTTGTCATCATTCTGGTAAAAAGTCCTGCTAAAAATAGAAGTCAAACAGAGGAAAAAGGTTGCAAGAGAGGCTACACAGCCTCCATCCTTGAATGTTTTCAAGGCTGTGAATAATCTGGTCTGATCTCACAGCAGACCTGCTTTGAGTAGTATATTAGACCAGAGACCAACGGAGGTCCTCCACACCTGAGTTATCCACCCATGCTGGGAGCATTCCCTAAGCCACTGGTTTGAGGGCTGCTATACTCCTCCCTTGCAGATTCCTGTGCAGCAGGCAGCATAGCAGAGAGATGAGGGACACCATCTGGGACAGTGTCAAAGGAGGCTGTGCACAAAATACACATATTCCGCAAACTGAATATGGAAAATAAAGGAGAGGAGGTAATGGGGCACAGAAGTGCATTAGTAATTCCCTTGCCAACACAGTCCTCAAACATTTCCTCTGAGGCACAAGGGGTCAGGAGATTTTGACAAAAACTGGAACTGTCAAAGTTGGGTTCTTTTCAGACTTAAGCAACAAAATTAATCTTTCCTTGCCTGCCTAGCACATCTGAGAAATATCCAGCTTCCAGAAACACTCGCTCACACCTCACAGGTCCCTTGAGGGCAAGCTGAGAGTAAATGAAGACAGAATTGACTCATTGTGAGTGAGAGAATTGCAGACATCGGTGCTGCAACATGGATTGCTGCAACAACCCCTTCAAAGTCAAACCAAGATTCCTCACATATCTTCCACATTCTATTTATATTTACATGCATGAAAATATAATTGTTTTCCACTGTATGGAACGCTTTCCTTTTGACCTCTGGTTGGAAACTGGAGCTGCACTGGTGCAATTCTTGACAGCAGGAGTGGTGGGCAGTGTCATTACCAGGTAAACCACAGGGAAACCTCCTGCCAGGTCCTGTCCAGGGTATCACCCTGCCAGGCACTAGACCTCTAGCAGTCATTGACATGCAGCACACACTGGGCTGGAACCCATTCTTTACTCACCAGAGTAGATCCAAAACAGCTGCTCAGAAGCAAACCTGCACATAAAATACAGGACCCAGAAAAGCAGTAACTGTAAGATTTCCTGATTTTAAAAGTCTTCATGCTCCTCATATTTTTATGCATACATCTCAAAGTGTATAAGTGGGATGAATGCAGAGCAGAGTGCTTGAACAGTCTCGTTTGGCCTTATCAATTAAGGCATTAAGTCATCTTTATGAGAAATGAGGAAACTGAGGCAGATATATATAAACACAACAGGTTAACAGCTTAACTGTCTGACTGCAAAGAATTAAAATTTAGTTTATAACTATATATAGGCTATCTGCATCTGGATATCACTTGATCCATATTTATATACTCTATTTATATACTTTGTCTTTATCATCTAAAGTTTTAGGGTTTTATCATTATAAACAGAAGCTTTTTAGGCAGGGACTGGGGTTTTCTTTATAATGAATACTATTAAAAATATCTCTTGCCATAAGTGACTACATTCTTGCATTTAATTTTTCTGCATGGAGTTGTGATAAATAATCTCTTTTCATGCCTGAATAGTTATTATATCTAATGGTTACATCGTTTAACTGTAATAACCAAGGCTGAGAAAATAAGTCATAAATAGCCAATCATTTACTCAATGCATTTTTCTTCTTCTAGTATTTGTGAATTGTCAATGACATTTTCAGGGATGTATTAACCTCCTGGAAATTACTCATCAAAGAAATGCTGCAATTATGTCTTGGCCTATAATTTGCAGAGTAAAGTTGAAGTATCCTTTGCAAGTACCAGAGGATTTGTTTTCTCTTTTTTTTTGCTAAACAGTATTTGGAGGTTTTACTCAAGAAACATCTACTGTAATAAGAAAAATGTTCTGCATTAAAAATAAAGTCCAAATACTTTATAAAAAGATCAGTCTTTTGTCTTACAATTAAAAGATTTATTTTACACTTTTCAATAACTTTTTTTTTACTTTTGTGTACATTTTCTACAGAAAATTAAGTTCTGACTAGTTATGATTGTTCTGGTAAATGTTAACTACCCAGGTGTTGCCACATGAAAACACTCTCAATGCATCAGGAAACAACTATTTTCCAAAGGGAAAACTTCCATTTATTCTTTTCAAATTGTCTTCTTGGGTAGATTTTTTTATTATTATTAATCTAACATGTTACTCTTTCAAGATGCTCTAACCAAAACATACGTTCTTTAAAGCTGGCACAAAACTGCTATAACAAATTAACTTATTCACTGGGATAAGAAGAACAATATTGTTCAAAAATGTTTCTGTACCATCAGAGTGGTAACTCCAGCAAGGTGGAGAGAAGGCCACATTCTTTTATGAAGTCCATATAACCAGAAGCACCCTAACATACCTCTTGCCTCAGCAAGGACTTCTGAATAAAACTGCATGTAATCTAAATGCTAACGGTAGTAAAAAGAAGAGAGGAAATTTTGTAACGGAAACATTCCTTTTCTTCCTGTCACTTCCCAGTGTTGGCAAATATGTGAATTATTTTATACGACTAATAACTGTAAACCACAGAGTGAAAAAAGAAGGAAAATGCTCTTGTATTTGTATGAGGAAAGAAATTCTATTTACAGCACAGCTGAATAATCATGGCTGCATGCTACAACAGTTTGTTCACTAAAATAAGCATATAAAAAAGTGACTCTGTTATCAATGACCATTGATCCATCCTACAAAGCAAAAAACAGCTGCTAAGCCTAATAATCCCCTATGGCATTGTTCAGTGAAAAAAATGAAAGCAGCAGCCACACTGCTGAGTCATTATTTACAACTCAGTGAGGTTCAGTTCCACCAGAGGTGCAAAAGTGCCCTGTGTACGCGGTCTGGGGGCTCCGTTGCGGTGCCCCAGCCATCCCCGCCCTGTGAGCGAGCAGCCACCCGGCACCATAGATGTCTCGTGTTCTACGGGGAATGAAAAGGTGCCGAGTGTCTTGTAGAGCCACGTGGTTCCATGGACAGTTGTGAATGGTGGTAACAGGAAATAGCTTTGTTTTAGGGACAGAATAGATCGTGTTGCTACTGTTCCACTTACAAGGCAGAAATATTTCTCTGCTGATGTAATGAAGTGTATTTGAGTGCATTGCCCTGGCAAATTTTTTAACTCTTTACAAAACCCTTATTAATTTGATACACTGCGGTGGAATGTCACCTTCAAAGTTCGGAAATAGTCTTCAAACAAACCTTTTTTTTGAAACTGCAATTATTAATATGTCTAACGAATTTATGAATTAATCTAAATGTAGTCAATATAATTATTATGAATCCTGAACCAAAACTTTGTCACTCTGTGAGCAACACAGCTTGTACAAGCAACTCACACTTCCACAGATTTTCTTGTGCATGAAGATTGGCAGGACCTGGCAGAACCCGGGTATTTCTGCTACTAGAACTGAATTAACAGCAAGTTTTGTTGTCATTGAGTGGTAGAAGTTTTGTGAAAGAAAAAGGCATGATTTTACTAGAAATATGTCTGTAAACCATGATCAAAAGTACACTATGGAGCTGCAAATTCAAAGTAAGGACAATTTTTTTAAAGACTTTGAAAGACCAAGAACTGGTCTTTTGTAATATGAACACTAGTTGTTGAGAAAGCAAGGATGAGAGGTACACAGTGACAGTGCTGAATGAAGCTTGGCGGTCGTGCCAGCAACTGAGCTGTGGGCCCTAACTCTTGTGGAACTGTTCCTGTTCACACAAACCTGGAGGTTACTACCTCAGGAATGAGGAACTGGGATCTAATTAAGGTTGGGATTATTCTACTGACGTAAAGAGGGAAAGGGCCAAGCATGAGCCAAGGAGCAGGCAGGGGGTTGCAGAGAGCTGTGTGTGCTCTTGCAGCCAACACCAGACTAGTGGGTGACAGGAATTGTGGCTTTGGGCATTTGTGATCTCTTTCAAGCCTATGTTTTACCATAAACACTGGATTGTATGATCACTAGTACAATTGCCTGTCCAAACTTTGCATGCATCAACAGGTTTAGACCACAGCTAAAGGACTAATTGCTAAAAAGTCACTTGCCCCATCTCCATTCTCCCCACTAAATTTCTGACAAATCTTGATGCACTTTCAAGGCTGAAACACCAAATGCATGCAATTATTTTTAAGACCTTTTAGCTCTCACCCCTGATCCAAGCAAGCATAAACACCCACACAGACACACCCAATGATGAAAGAAACGTATGTGTGCTCTGCCTTTAAAACTTCATAAAAGCTAGTCATATTCACCTGCTATTCTTTAAGGCCAAGTAGCTCTCATTTCTAGTAATTATGGTGAGGCTATTCAAAAGCAATTTTCCTATTCCTGGCTGGAGAGTTTCTCTGAACTGGAACTTATGAGTCTTTTTATAATAATAGGTTAACATATAAGTTAAATTGTAATTTGTGAGGTTAGTACGTAAGTGGAGAAGATACACATATCTCTCTCCTGCTCAAGTTGCTGCCTCATTTGTGTGTAAAAATCTCTGTTTGCCCACTGGTCAATTTAAGGCAGCTCTTCACCAGCTCATTCCAAGGATGCTACCCCTGGCTGTAGTGGTTTAAAAGCTACTGACCTTTATGATTATATGGAAGATAATATTAGAATGTCCTTTGAGTAGCCTGTTACATTGACCTGCATCAGGAAATACTTAGGCGACCCCAGGATCTTGCCTGGATCTTGCCTCACTGAAGCTTCACTTTGTTTCCCAAATAACCTGAAATTTGTAGCAATCTGATACTGAAACAAAGGCTTCTCTGCCAGGAACACCACACCTAGGAAAAGCCCCCACTTGAATTCAGAGATGATAACCAGATGTATGCATAGACTGACAGAATAAAAGCTATACCCGCTGCTGATTTCCATTTTTAGTGCAGAAGTCTGTGATCTGGAAATGAAGATAAAAAGCTTGGAGTATTCCTGAGTTGGAAAGGGTCCAGTTACACAGGAGATAACTTGGTGTTCAACCTGAGTGAGAAATGGCATCATGACTTTCTAATTGCTTTTCTCATACACACATGTATATATGTGCATATATTTATTTTAATTCAAGCACCAAGGTGAAGAGGGGATGCAATAACACACTAGTTAATGTCCTTTGGACTGGATGATATATCACTTAAGCTAAACAACTATGTTCATACCTAAAGGAAAAAAAAATATCATCTGTTCTCTGGAAGGAAGAAAGGAGCACCGACTGTCATTAATTGTTCTTAAGGGCACACGCAGTGTTAACTGTGGAGAGCTTGACCACAGGCTTTCCACTTGCTCTCCCTGGAGACCAGAAGATGGACCACCCCAAGTGCATGCATGCAAATAAAGGCATTCCAAGAGGACAGCATGACAGGGGAAGCTCACACGTTTTCAGGGAAAGCTGTGTGCCTGAGCGTCTCTCTGGAGTGCCTGTAAATTTATGCATGCAGCACAGGAACAGAGGGAATTAGAGGTCTGTGTGTGGTTGTAAGGCTACAGACCCACTGTGATCAGAGATGTGGTGGGACAGCTCACATAACTGAACACTGCTGTGGAGGGGTACAGGTTCTTTAGGAAGGACAGGCTGGGAATGTCAGGAGGGAGAGTTGCCTGTCACATCAGGAGCATCTTGTTCTGCTCTGGTGTGCTTGATCCAGTGGGCTCCCCAGTACAAGAGAGACCTGGACATACTCGAGCCAGCCTAGCACAGGGTCACCAAGGTGTTTAAAGGATTTGGAGTGTCTCTTACACGAGGAGAGGCTGAGAGACCTGGGAGTGTTCAGCCTGAAGAAGAGGAGGCTCACAGTGATTCTATCCATGTGTATAAATACCTGGTGGGAGGGTGTGAAGAACATGGAGCCAGACTAATGTCAGTTAAATCTGCAATTCAGTATAACTGTCAAAACCAACTATACTTCACAATGCATTTTAGAAGAAAATATGTATTTTTGGCAGTGTTTCATCATACTTTCTTTTCTAGTTTAAAAAAGCAAAAATCTCAGACCTCTACACACTTTTTTTTTTTTTCTTCTTTTTTTCTCCACCTTTACAGACCAGGGGAAGAGGGGATAGACAGTGGGGATGGTGGAGACAGAAAATATAACAGTGAAAATATGAAATAAAGAGAATATAAATCTGTTCTTTCATGTCTTTTTCCCTCTTGCTCAAAAAGGAAATAGAGCATATTAAAAACTAAAAGGGGGTGATTTTTTTGCCTTTTAAATTCTAATACGTCTTTCTTTTACATGAGGAAGTAAAATGTGTGAGGCAGGTACTTTTTAACAAGATGAAATAGAAAACCTTAAAACTTTTAATTTAAGAATTTTATATAAAGTTAGCATTTTTGTACAAAGAGAACATTTCTACTACAGTGAAAGACTATTTTAAAATAAAGTCTTCTTTAATTAAGACATTTCAGCAGCCTTTATGACACTGAAATCTTTATCTTTTTGAAATGATACACACAACAAATGAGTCATTGGTTGACCTTAAAAAGAATTTTGAATTTTGTTCCAAGTTGGATTTTGAGGGCTTTAAGTATTATCTTGTTTACGTAAAGCCAAAAGAGATCATTTAGGATTGGTCAAAATGTCTTGTTGGTTATTTTGTGAATAACATATATATCTTATTTCACCTAAAACATCTGAGCAGCAATGATTTAGAAATTATTTAGATCTAAAAGGGATTTTTGATAATTAATTTCCTGAATCTAAAGCAAAAAGCTTACAGACACACAGGAAACTGAGCAAAACTTGTGTGAAGGAATTTAAAAGAAGCAGAAGGGTCAGGGAGCAACTTCAGAGCTAGGGAGGAGGGGGTACATAATCCTGCAGAGTGTAGCAGGAACTGGACATTAGCCAAAGAGCAAGGAAACAGCACATCACTCACAAATGAGCAAGAATTTAAACATATTCAAAATATTTTTCATAGTTATTGCTTGTAGCCATTTTTAGACTCCTGTAATACCTCAGGACAAACAAGAAGAGGAAAATAACTAAAAGAGTCTGCCTCTGACACACAATTTGACATTATAATGGGGTACTATGATACCCTATTTTATATCAGTCAGGGGCAGCAGAAACTCCATTGTGGAGAAAAAGGGCAGGAGAGAAATATTTGGGACCATCGGTATCCTCTGAGTACATCCTCCTGCTCTGTTTGTCTCTTTAAAACATCTTGCTGCAAACATTGGCAATGATTTTATGGCTGTGGTTTGGACAGTTTTAATCTCATCCATTTTTTTTTCATAGAAGAATCATCTGTCTGTCCCAGATCTCAGAGAGGGAAAAAACAAACACATATATTTGTAGTTATTTGACTGAATAGTGCACAACTCTGTGGCTGAGATTAACTCATATCTGTTAATAATCAAATTAAGTATGTTTTGCAAGTCTAAAGGAAAAAGCTTTATCACAAAATGACCAAGTAGACACCTCATCTCTTTCTGGGGGACCTCTGCACTCTAGTAACCCCAGAGATCCATGTGGCCTCCTATTAGCTAACTCAGTTTTATGCATTTAAAAAATGTATTTTCTGTAGAAATATGCACATGTACACTGTCTTCTATAAAAAATGTGCATTCCCATGTTTTTTGGCGTCAGAATTTTCCATTATCCTGGAATTCCTTAATATCACAATAATATCTAGTTAAGAAGGAAAATTCTGAAATTAGAAAATGGTCACCATTAGTTATATTTGTTCTGAAAATCAACTGTCCATAATCTTTCACTTAATTTGTAAAGTTAGATATTTGAGTTCAGTGAGTGTCTGGGCACACTGAGTTAACTGAGAACATTCTTGTTTTCCTAATTTAATGTGACTGATTACTCACCATTAATTGTTCTCTGTTAATAATTTTTGTTTCATTGATTAGGTGACTCAGTCGTATCCAATCATATAATGACATCTTTAGAAAAAGGCTAGAAGGCTGCAATACTAATTAATATGAAATATTATCCAGGGTGGAGTACTACAAGATAGGACTTTGCTGAAATACAATTGCATGTCCACAAGTCTTGGATGTGACACAAAAGATGGTTATTTTTACTTTTGATGTACACAGCAGCTCATGCATTTTTTTGGAAACTGGTGTGATTTTTTTGCTGGCATAGTGTCTTCCTCTGTCTATGAAATAAAGCTTGAGTTTCAACATTAGAGAACGCTGTTATAGAACCCTGAGATCTTAAACTCATTGAGCTTTGTTAGCACAGGGCATAGTGAAGCAGCAGCTATGCCACTAATTAAATGCATATTGATTTGTTTGGCCTAATCTAATCATAGTCTTTATAATAAATCATAAGGTGTTTTCAATTAGGAAATCCATACTAAATAGCAAAAGAACTGCTATCTTTGTAACCTTATTAAGTATGGCTTAATGCAGAAGAGTTGATCATGTAGATGCCTTTTCTGACTTTTCATTTGTACCTCATTCAGTACTTTCGGGGGATATATTACTCTGCAGAAAGTCACTTAGAAAGTGTATATGCAATATCCCAGCAATGTGTTTTTTCCCTCAGGAGTTTTCAAAATCCTATTTCTTTTTACATGTTTTTCTTCAATGGCCTGCTGTTCAAGCATTGCTTAAAAAAGTAGGTACTAGAATGAGCATTTAATTAGACATCCATCTTAAACTCAATGGGTAAACTGAAGACACTGATGCAGAAAAACATTTGCTCTCTAACTGTTGTACCTTTCTCTTTCCTAAATGTCTGTTTTCATTGCATAATTGTATACATAGAAACATGATCCATCTATATTTTTCATGCAAAAGATCTATATGCACTAAACTGCATAACTCAGAGGCAAGAAGGTAATGACTTAATAAGAGCTGTTAATACAAATAATGGGATTAAAAGCCAAGTTAGGAGCAATTAATTAAATCAGGATTTATGTTATAGAGTAAAAAATTAATTGTGGTATTGAAAAAGAACACCTGAAATTAATATTAGGAAATAGACCATATCTTAATTTGAATTTCTAATTCTTCTTAAAAAAATACAAAAAAAAGACTAAATTATTCCAGTCAATCTTTCAGTTTCACAGACTCAGTATATCTGAAGGCAAAATATGTCACTAAGGGAGCCTACTTCTCATTTCGTCTTTGTTGCTGTAGCACTGTAAAAATGGCCTGATCATGGGTGTAAAATCAATTTGCCAGGTCAAAGTGTAAATTAGAAACAGGATGAAAGTTTCAGTAATGTTACTGTGTTTGAGATTCTAATACGCTCCACATCAGCGAGAAAAGGGTAAAACCGAAATGATGCAATACACTGAGTAACACAATCCTTTCATTCCATTGTGCCTTAGTTCTATAACTTCAATATTGTGCTGGTTTTAGTTGAGACAGAGTAGCTAGGATGAGGCTATGTTCTGGATTTGTGCGAGGCTATGTTTTGGATGTGTGCTGAGAAGAATATTGATAACACTGGTGTTGCTAAAGAGTGTTTGTACCAAGTCAAGGACATTTTCAGCTTCTGATACTGCACCTGTGTTACCAACTTTCTCATTACAAGCAGTAGGGGGGGAACACACTCTGGACAGCTGACCCAAACTGACCAAAGGGGTATTTCATTCTGTAAAATGTCATGCTCAGTATATAAGTTGGGGGTGGGCTGCAGGCCATGTTGGTTTATTGTCTTTCTGGTTCACTCTTGGGCACTCTGGTTTGCTCACTCACTCGGAGCTCACTCTGATTTCTCAGGTTTGGCCTGGTTCTCAGGCTCTCTGGCTCTGACTACCTGGGACCTGGCTGGGCATCAGTTGATGGTCAGTGAGCAATTGTATAATTTGGTTTATTTTCCAGTATTTTCATTGCATATTGTTATTAGTAGTAGTAGTAGTATTTTAAGTACATATTAGTAGTAGTAATAGTATTTTTAGCATTGTTAGTATTATTGGTATTGTTATTATCATTAGTATCACAGTTTTATTAATTTGTATTAAATTATGAAATTTTTCTTAACCCATAAGTTTCCTTGTCTCTTCCTCTGATTCTCCTCCTTCACTGGAGGAAGGGGGGAGATAAGTGAGCCATGTGGTATTTAGTTGCTGACTCTAAAGAGTTGCCTGAGTCCCTTGGCAAAAGATATCACCATTCATACATACAGTAACACAGAAATTCTTCTTGCTCTTTAGCTCTGAATATTTTTCTCTAACATTATTGTATTATAAAGTGTCACGTTTTAACCCCAGCCAGCAGCTCAGCCCCACACAACAAGTCACTCATCCCCCTCAATGGGATGGAGAGAGAATCAGAGAACTTAAAATGAGAAAACTCATTGTTTGAAACAAAGGCAGTCTTAAAGCTGTCAAAGACAGGTAAAGCAAAAGCTGTGCACACAAGCAAAGGAAATCAAGGAATTCATTCACCACTTCACATCAGCAGGCAGGTGTTCAGACATTTCCAGGAAAGTAGGGCTCCATCATGTATAACAGTTGGTTGGGAAGACAAACACCATCATTCCAAATGTTCCTCCCTTCCTTCTTCAACTCTCACCTTTATATGCTGAGCATGACGTCATACAGTATAGAATATCCCTTTGGTCAGTTGTGGTCAGCTGTCCCAGCTGTGTCTCCTACCAACTTCTTATGCCCCTCCAGCCCACTCAATGGTGGGGTGAGGTGAGGAGCAGAAAAGACCTTGGCTCTGTGTAAGCACTGCTCAGCAATAACCAAAACACCCTTGTGTTAGCAACACAGTTTTCAGCACAAAACAAAACACAGCCTCATACCAGCTGCTATGAAGAAAATTAACTCTATCCCAGCCAAAACCAGCAAAATGGGGTTTATGTTGATTTAGTTTCATACTCAAGGGTGTACTCTCCCTTTGAATGGAACACATAACTTCCATTAATGGTAGTGGCAGTCGTGTGTGCATGTCAAGAAGGGAATGTTCCCCTCTAGAAATATTGTATGAAAATCCTTATGGGAAAAATATTTTCTACAACTGCACCATTACCCTATCAGAGGCTAAAAATTTAGCGTATACAGTAATTAAGCAAGCACAACAGGCAAATTCAAATTTCGGGAGTCTGGGTTTTATTGTTACAGATGTTCTTCAGAGCAAAGTCTGCTCAGCAGTTACTTGGGTCATAAATGTTTAATTTTTAATCTATTTTTTATCGGTTTTGTGTAATGCAAGCTCCTTGTAAACCAAAAGAATTTTTACAAGTGTTTTTTTATGTCTAGGAAGTTTAAAGCATTTGTGGTTGTTTAAGATTTTTCTTTTAAAATATGTCCTACCCAATAAAAAAACAACGTTATTTTTAACTTGAAAAGTGGATTCATTTGCTTTTGACTTATGCTCTGAAACTGGCAGTGAACAATTAGCAGATTTTTGTTTAAAGGGAATCTAGGGGCTTGATTCCAGTAAAATACCTATGTGACTTTAAAAACCTGTCCCATTTGGAAATGATCCTAGGTTCCTAAGTCTCATTGTGAAACTACATGTTTTGAAAATGTCATCTTATAAGCCTATCAAAAAAAGATAAGGGCACAAAGCACCCTGAAGGATCAGACCTGGTGAGCAGGCTCATCAGAAGTACAACTCCCATTTATGTTGCTGTTTGCAGATGGTAGTCTGTTTGCACAGATTGATTCTCCTTTGAAAACCATACAAGTTACTTTGCCAGTGTATTGTTGGATTGACTTTGGGTTACATCATTTATTTGCATTGAAAATATCTATTTAGTAGACTCAGAAACTCAAAACAATAGCTATCTCAGGAGATATTTATCTTTTGTAACTCAAACAGCTGCCTTCTCTTCTCATATTCACATGACGATGTGATAGAGATTGTTAGTTAACAGGAGCTGATAATAGGTAAACTGTTTTTTGAAAGACTGGAAATATAATAACATAATGACTGGGGAGGGAAACTCCTGGTGATTTAAACGTATTTACATTTTATCTTATGCCATCTGCTGTAATCCAGAAATATGTTCATCCACACAGTGATGAGTGCTCGTCACTCAACCCACTAGACAGGAAATTACTGTCTTTGACTTTACAGAGTTAAATATTCCTCTGGCCACTGCCTGACACTGTACAGCTTTCTTTACACTACCTTTAAAAAATAGAACAAATAATTCCTTCATTTTTAATCTATTGCTAGGGGTTATCCATTATATTTTGTACAATGCCACTGGCCTCTAGTCAATAGTCTAACACACCAAAAAAAAAAACCAAACCCTACAATTAAGTAATTATTCTGTGTTGAATTAGATGAAAATTGGCAGAAGGAGGGCACAAGTATTTACTTATTTCTCAAAGGTGTTACAGAAAACAATAGTGATGATAGAGTCCTGAGGAAGCTGTTGAAATATTTCAGAAAAGCCTGAATAGTTCACTTTTCTCTCCATGGGATTTAGGTTTATGACTGGTTCTGGATCTGAAATGGATGTTTTTCTGTGTCTTCATGTACCTGAATACTTTTACATGTCAGTCTTTATATCCCACTAACTTTCAAAGTGAATTTGGTACTTTTGAAACTCATGCCCTGTAAAGCTGCAGCTCCACATCTAGAAATAAAATTAATAGTGAAACCTGTTCTTTAGGTTCACCCTTTTGTGGTGAAGTTTGAGGACAAGTGAGCTGGGTCAGAACACACCTGGGATGAGGAACCACACAGCTGGAAGCAGGAATTTGAGGAGCAGGTCCAGCAGTGACACCACGCACAACCTGTGGCTCCCCATGCTCAGACATGGGGGAAGCTCATCACAGTTGGTACAATAGGTCTTTGGGTTTAATCCAAATTGAGCGTAATAGTCCTGGACTTGTTTGCAGTCAGGGAGGTGAAGTTTTCCACAGCAAGCACATGTGGCAGAGCAGTCCCCTTAGAAAGGAAAGGGAATGAGGACAAGGAAGCTCTGCTGGTGGCAAGTCCTGTAGCTTTCAAATTTGTGGGTATATGAGGTGCTGGAGAGCTCGGCTTTTCCCCTCATTCCACGCCGTGATCTCCATCTTATGAAAGGGAGAATGCTATCAAGAGCAGAGCAAGCACAAGCACATCCTGCTCCCATGTGAAATAGGTTCCAGCTTCGGTGCTCCACCTATTGCTTTCAATCAAATATATTGTTGGAAACTGAGCTGTAATAACATTTTAATATTCTCCAGTTATTAAAGTTAAACAGAGAGGAATAATCCTCCTTGGTAATCCAAAGCATTCAAAAATGAGAACCCTAGTATCAGAAGACTGGCATAAAAATTAAAACATTTACACATAATAAGTTTTGGACTTCTTTACGTTCTGATTCTGTTTTACTGCTTCCAGATTTTTTTCAAGTACCATTAAGGCACAAAGAAAGTAAGTTCTGATATGTCTGCCTCATTGCAGTTGCTAGGTAAATAAGCAAAAAGCTAAAATTCCAAGAGACTTTGTGGTAAAGTCACAAGGGGTAGTAGAAGTGTCACCCATAGTTCCCTTGGAAAAGGATGAATTCTCCACATGGCTGCATGAGCTCATGTAACTAGAGTCAGGGCCAGTGCTCACAGGCCCAGCCAGTTTGCTGATGAAGGCATCTTTGTCATGCTCGTGTGCCTGATGTTTGGAATGTTGAAAGAATAGGAATGTCTTTTTTCATTTTTTTTCCTTTCATGGAAAATGTTGGAGGTGTTTTGGGGGGATTTTGGTTGTTTCAGGTTTTTTTCCAAGTGTCCCAAACTAACAATTTTCACGTGAAAGCCCAAATATTTAGTTGTCAGAATTGTCTGAAAACTGAATCTTCTCACCTTTAAAGAGAGCTATGATTGTGGAATATGAAGTTCAGATAATTAATGACCTATTTTTTCTGTCACCTGAGTCTGTAAACAGTCCTACTGCAAAATTCTTCAGTATTTTACTACTTTTTGAGACCAACAAACGAAACGTGGTTCAGACACTTTACAAGACGGAATCCATTGCTACAGGGAATAAAGGAAGAATAAAGCACAAACTGAAACCTCCTAGGACACCTTTTTCCCTCTCTAGATCTTGGATTCTTACTGTCTCTAAATAGAAAAAGCATTTGCAGTTGTGGTTGTCTAACATTTCCTAGGAAATTTCAGACTTTTTTTTCCTAGAAGAGTGAAAACTGCTCCACTGACACATGTGCATATGCACACACACAGATATAGTGGCTAATTCTACTTCAGTTTATCTGCTTGTTGCTCTGACACTCAGGAAGGATCTGCTTCCTTTCATTCCCCTTCTATCCTCAAATTTTTATGCAAACCTTTTTCTAAATTCTCCTTTACACTCAATTCCCCTTGCTTTCTGCATCACACTTAAGCTCCTCACCCTACCAGTATCCACTGTAGTTTAATTCCTGATTACTCTAGTTTGACATCCAAAAAATCCTTCATCCAGTTACAGCTACAGTTACTAGATGGGCAGTCTGTGCTTTCAGCCCAGATTTGCAGTTTCTTGGTGGATGGCAGAATCTGTCCTAATACACATTTGAAACATATTTAAATTGCTAAACCCTCCAGTATCAAATTTCCTAATTAACTTTTTTTTCCTAGACAAAGACTCAAACACAAATAATGGATCTCCTAGTAACACCTGAATATCTTTTATGCCATTGAATGTACACAGCTGGACACAGTGCAATTCTTTGACTGATCGTAGTGGAAATATTGAGTCTGGTAGTGAAAGATGAAAATACAATATACAATAACACAATACATCCTCTGCTTTTAGAAGTGGTTTTCAAGGCTAGATATTTAGTAAGTGCTATAATAGCTGTTTGTAGATCAATTTTTTTGTTCCGTGTCCTTTGGGAAATGACCTTGCTGCTAAGAATGAATAAGGCAGCATATGTGCTCCTTTAGACATGCTGAAATAAAAGGAATATCCTCACACATAATAGTTCTTCTTCATGCATATTTCTATAGAGCACTATAGCTCATGCCTGTAAATCACAAGTTTATAGCCCAGCTGGATCACATCCTGGACCCGCTGAAAATAAGTGTAAGTTTTCACTTCAGCAGAAGTTTCAATTGATGAGCTTAGGGCCAGACCGTAAATGGTAACTGAGTGAACAAAAATGAACACTGTGAGTTAGATATTTTGCCCCTGCCAATCCCACTTTCCTGGAAAATATCTCAATGACTTCTGTAGGCATTGGTACTGGCTCATTTCCACACCACCAAAAATGCTAGAGGAAAACACATTATTGTGTGAATAGAGCCTGCTTTTCCTTAAAAAAAAAAAAAGAAAAAAAAAGGCTGATTTATTATGACAACTTTCATGATCTTTTCAATGACTGAACAGTATTTGTTATGCAACTAAGAATTTTTTATCCTGGAGAATCTTTACTAAGATTTAGGATGGTAACTCCGCCTCTACTGGCCTAACGTGACTGGCCAAAAGGCTCACCTCACCACTCATAAGCCCGTGAGGTGCAAAGTCTTGTCTCAGCCTGCACCCTTTGGACAGAGAGACACCTCCATAGAGCAAGTCCTGCCCCAGGGTAAGATGAATTGCTGAAGTGGAATGAAATACCTGAAATTCCTGCTTTATTCAGGCTTATCTTAGTATTCATTGTGTTAAAACCTGTGCCATGTTCTTTTACAGATTGTTGCAGGTGACTAACATTATTCATTACTTCAGTCACCTCTGTCTTCCTGTACCACTGTTTCCTAATCGAATAAGGTTTAGAAACAGGATGGTTATGGATGAAATCATTGCACTTTCCATCCTCTTCAGAATTGGTTCGAAAGAGAAGCAAATAATTTAGGGAAAGTAAAACAACAGGAAATAGAGTATGAAGGCATGAGGTACCTGACATCACAAAATCAAGATTCTTCACACAGGATGTGATTCACCCAAGCTGACCTTAGACATCTATATTTCACCAGTCTTACTGGGAATCTCTTTTACCATGGTTGGTGAGTGAAAAGCATTTCAGGGCATGAGTCGTCTGACAATACAGACACCTAACTAACTTTCATCATGCCATAAACACACCAGTCACATAAGGACTATAATGTGACTAGCTCAGATAGATGTTTCCACTGTGGAAACCTAGATCTGGTCAGATGGATCCCCTCCACAGTATGAGAAATGTCTGCATCCCATAGAAGCAGAAACTGAATTTTTTCTTCTGTGAAAAGGATGTTTACACGGATAGACTTGATTGCATGCATAACAGCTTTATTTTATATAAATAAACAACAAAAAAATCATTTAAGAAAATTACATTTATTTGGCAACAACAAGAAAAATATTTCTGTTTCCATGTAAAAAATCTTTATTGTCTAAGCTGAGGTTATTCTCATAAAATATCAGGAGTCATTCATTCTTTTCAGTGCACCTGATCTATAGTTTTTCAGGGACATATTACTCTGACAATTTTCAGATGTCAATGGGGGTTTCAGGTGCATTCAGAATTAAGTACTAAATCTCTCACACTAATCAAGGTCTGTGCCTTTACTCCTTCAGCTGATTTCAGATGCTTTGCAGTTAGACTTCCAAGGGACAGAGTGTCAGAGATGCTGAGTGTTGCAGTGATTAAAAAGAATGGGAGCAGTTCTCAGGGAATCAAATAATACACCCAGAACATTATGTGACTAATAACAATACACTAAAGCTATTTTCAAAATGCAGGTATCTTCACACCTCTTGTGTTTTCTCTTTACTTTTACTTCTTTAAATATATTAAATATTAGTTCTTTCTTCCTGCTATGAGGCTATGCCTTCTGCTCACTTCCCAGAACTATCTAATCAACGTATAAACACAGTTTAAGTACATATTTATCCTCACCTCATTCTTTTTCAAAGTATTTTTAATTAAAAATGCTTTGTACATAATAAATGTTGAAAATAGAAAAATGTGTCCTTAAAATAAAGTTTTATTATCACAAAAAAATATTTTCTGTACATAGGTACTTACTCTGCTCAGTTTGATTTTTTTTTTTAATTCAACTATTGCTAAATACTGTGTACAAATAAGCAGAGAGGTCATCATGTTTTTCCTTCATGCATCCTCTTAGTCATAACCAATACTATTGAAATCCAGAGCCAGACTTGACATAGAAGTAAAATAAAGGCAGTAAAATGACAGAAAGGAGGAGAAAATCCAGTAATTCAAATTACTTCTTGGAACAGTTTTTGCAGCAATAATATGTAATGGATGGTAAACTATAACTGCTGCACACACATGGTCATAAACTTACATTATGCAATCTATTTCTTTAGAAAAAGAGTATGTGTGTGAATATATAGTTACTACATAATTTTATATAAACTGTAACAGTATCATCATATTTACAGCAATTTTTATAATCTATAGTTGTTAACTCCAGCAGGCTTCTTGGTAAATAATATCTCTAAGCCTACAGCAAATGTTGACCTATGTTCAATTCATTTTACCCATTTCAGCTGGCTAAATGGGTTATATGAGTTCACATTCTTGGTGGGGGTAGGGGTGGGAGTGGAAGAGAGTGAGGTATTTCCAGAAAATTATTCATATCACCTGAAGAGACACGGGTGAATACAGTTGGGGTGAAGAGTTTTCCTCTGTAACTTTGCTACTTGTGGATTAACTTGTAGGTAGATGAATCGAGCTGGGAGAATTAACACTAACAACAGTGACTATGAGACAATTGATAGATATAATAAATATTTTCTTAATATTAAAAATAGTATTTCCTTCATACAAGAAATATATCTGTTCCTTTTGTAGTGACAGAACAAGGGGTAACAGGTTTAAATTGAAAGCAGGGAGGTTTAGATTAGATATCAGGAAGAAGTTCTTCACAGAGAGGGTGGTGAGGCACTGGAACAGGTTGCCCAGAGATGTTGTGGATGTCCCATCCCTGGAAGTGTTCAAGGCCAGGCTGGATGAGGCTTTGAGCAACCTGGTCTAGTGGAAGGTGTCCCTGCCCATGGCAAGGAGGTTGGAACTGGATGGTCTTTAAGGTCCCTTCCAACCCAAACCATTCTGTGATTCATTGTATGATTTTTTTCAGTAATATGATGTTTAACAGTTTTTTGGATGATACAGCTGCCCATGCTTCGGGCACTATCACCGTAGTAACTATTATACCAAGAATTTAAAAGCCAAGATGAAAATTTTCAAATATCGTAATTTACAAACATCAGTCTTTAGAGCACAGCTGAGACAGGTTTTCACCAGTTTTCCTGTGTTCCTTACAAATAGGAGAGCTAAAACATACTTCTCAAGCACAAACTCAGATTACTTGCATCCGGAATATGGTACTTTACTACAGAAAAGTATTTAAATACCATACAGTTGATAGTTATACATTATTTCTATTCAATTTCTGTTATTTTCTTGGGCTAGAGGTAATTCTGGTGACTGAAAACGACCTGTACGCTTACTAATACTTTGATTATTTTTCTCCCAATAAATATTCTTTATCTGACTGGTTTTTCCCAACTGTGTTAGTTGTTTCTTAACTCATTCATTCTGGCTGTGATTTTTTTGAATGTGTAATGATTTTGGACGTCCCAGCATACCGAATTCAGTTAGAGATTTCTCCTAGATGTCTGATTCTGGGCATATTGTATAGGTTGTTCTTGACTTGCTTGCTCTGAGAAATGAATACTTGGGATGAGTTGAGGTGTTTTATTGCATCTCTGTCTAGGCATCGCTTTCTCTTCCTGTTGAAGCCTATGGAAGTGTAAGCCATGTGACACAAGGCTCTGAAGCTTGATTTGAATACATCCCTCATAAGCCTTCATATTGGGGCTTTATATATGTGATTTATGTTTTCTACATACATTGATAGGAAATCTGTCCAGAGTTGCCACATATTTACCTCTTTTTCCACTCATATTTTGCACCTAGAAAGGAACAGCTATCTGTTAAATACCTCTGCTTTTAAGTTATTTCTTATGAAGACTAGGCACAATCATGACATCCTGTTTCCCTGTGAAAAGGAGTACAACTCATGTATTTGCAGCAAATGTACTTAGAAGAGAACTGCATATACCCCTGTTTGTCATACATGTGATAGATGAATTAGTCACCCTGACCTTTCATGATCCTGTTCAAATGGATGAACACAGGATGCAGAGCAGGCTTTTAGCTCTGGGAGTGATCACATTAATTCTGGGCCACTATCCTGATAAACATCCATGGCACGACCACAACCAGAGTGTCTTTATTTAAAGATTCCTATGCCCCTTTCCACACTAACAAGCTGGTCTGCCAGCATCCACAGCAGTGCAGAGACCCTGAGGGCTCCACAGTGTTTTCTTTTTACTTATTCAATTACATGGGGATGGATAAATACAGAATGAGTTTTACAGCGTAGTGCAGCTTTCACAATGTCCAAAGGACATGTTATTATATGTTTAAAACTAGAAAATTGCCAAATAGTTGTCTGAAGGATATCCCAAGGACTCCAACACTTGAGATGAGCTACCAAAAAAAATCCAGGCAAAGCTAAGGATTTTTATTGGGCTTGATCCTTCTATGCCATTCGTAAAATAAATAAATAAATAGATAAAATGGATTAATCAATACAATTTAACCTTTTTTACTCTGACTATGCTCAGGTTAAATATGATGGACACTTCTTTTTGTACTTATATATTTATTTTATTATCATGTTAACTGGTCATCAGCTGTACTGTTATTTACTGGAGACTAATTAATCATTCATTGTCTTCTCATTAAAGCTTTAGTTTGCTGCTATCTTTTTTCTTCTATTTGGAAACATATGAATCTCATAGCTCACATTCTTCTTTTGTAAATTATTCTTACCCTGCTCTAACAGATAATTCAATAAATAAACTAGGGATGAATAAATTATGCCAGGATTTTCAAAGCACCTAAGGGAGATGTGTGTTGCATTCCTAGGAAAGCCAAAACTAACTCTCCTAGCATCTGATGAAAGCTTAAAGTCTCATTTTCTAAATAGGAAGCCTTACTGCACAGGATGATGTTCTGCAAGCCTGTCATTTTAACCACAGTACAGCTTGTAACTCTCTGGATCAGCCTGTCAAGATATGGAATAGAAAACTTTTAGCTGAATCAAAAGTACTCTACAGCAGTCCATACTTGACTATGACAAACATGTAGCATCTTGTCTCTTTTCCACTGTCATACACACATTAAGCACAGAAGTTTTTCAAAGGAGCATGAGAGCAGCTTAAAGGTCAGCAGTCCAAAAAAGGAAAAATAGTATTAGTTTGGCTGGGATCAAGAGGAGACACAGCACCCTCTCAGAGTTTCAGTTCTCGTAGTTCTAATTGAGTTTGCTGGCCATGTATGAGGTCAGGTTTCTGGGTTTAACATACTTCACTATATGCACTTGCCTAAATTTAAATCAGCAATACGATCCACAGTGTGGAGAGCTGGGTTCTTTCTTCTGCACATATGTTTTCAGTTATGGTTGAACTTTTCTCCTCCTCAAGCTAAAGTCCTAAGATGTCTTGCTGTGGCAGTAAATTTTTCAATCAGTCTTTATTAAAGGAGTGTGTGGACATTCCATATGATGTGGGCACTTCTCTTATTAAAGTTGTCATTTGTTGACAAATGGGTAGCAATTATAGTACGTGTAAGAACATTACACGTTCTTTGTGCTGACAAGTCTAATTACATAATTTTCTATATGTATTACTAAGCAAATCAGAGGGACCAGTACTGGTGGATTTGGATCAGCAAATAAAAAAGACGAAGAGACCTCATTTAAATGATAATGGTAGAATGTGCATTATGAATAACTATTAGATAATGAAATATATTTATTTGATTTTTTCTGGTACAAAGCAGACCTCATACTGAGATGTAGATGGCTCAGGGCCAATTCACAACATACAATAGCTATCCACATTAGGGGAGGAGCCTTGCAGGATTCTGGGTTGGCATTGAACCAGCACAATACAGACATCTTTTATTTGTCTGAAGAAAGACATTTACATTAGTTCTTTTATATAATCATCCACTTACTGTCTTGAGTTTTTTGCACTTCAGCAAGAAGATATTAAGAATTCGCACTCATAACCAAAAACCAAATTAAAGAAGAAAGGTTTCACGTATGGAATTAAAAAAAAAAAAAATTAGAAAACCCACAGATGACATTTTTATAGCCTATGGAGATATTGCCCTTAGGCAGACCTAAGAAGTCTTTATTTCCTGAGGATACCTCAGAAACACCACCAAACTCAGAACTCTTATTCTAACCACAAGGAGATCAGTGTGTGTCACCTCATCAACTGAGATTCAGGTTCTGCTCTTGGTTATGCCACTATGAATCCAGAGCTTCTTCAATGGCCTCAAGAAGTTCAGATAGATGTCAGTGAAGGAAGAAAACTGCTTTGGAGTCTGGCATCAGGTAAAACATGGAGCCACCACTGGCCAGACCTTCTACAGAAGACAATATATCCTTTTGTTATGCAGACACATTTTGCCATAGTCATGCTGGGAGACTGGTCCAAATAAATGTTGATTTTAATTTGAAAAAGTTGATTCATAATTTGGAATAATATGCGTGTGTTTACGTGTATGTGTGTGTGTGTATGTTTTTAATAAGTGCAATGTACTCAGAGGTTTTCTTGTTGGAAATCCAATACACTATCTAAAAAATTGATCTAACTGTTCCTGTGCCATCCAATTGGTGTTTGAAATCAATATTGCAAAGATTTTCTAGACAACTGCAAGAGCTATGAGCTAAATTAAGTTCTGAAAATGCTGCACCTGAGCCAGCTTCCACAGGAGTCAGTGAGAACTTCCTTAGTAACGTTCCCAGAAATTATACTGTGCTGTATGTTCTCAAAAATTGATGGGGACATCTCAATGAGGCTTTTTTTGCTTTCTGAAAGGATCTGTGAAAATGTGTGAGGTTTTGGGAAAGTCTGAGTAAATAGGTGGATTTTGCATCTAATCCTTAATGTGGCAAGTGGTCATTCTTGTTTCTTCTTCACATCAGCAAAGTGATGTAAGCATTGTTTGGTAGAGCTAAATGAAAATACCTGATTATATTCACAATATCCAGAATAACTATTTTACCTAAGAAGTTCATTTCTTAGGTAGTTTCAGAACCACATATTTCAGACAACCTATCACCTATCTACATGCTTTTAAAGTATGTTTAAAATATACATAGGTAGTTTAAAAACTACCTAAAATTTGACTAGTTGCTGCTATAAAAAATGTTAATCAAGAAGTGATCTTTTCATTCAGTATGAACTACAGATATTGTAAGTGTTGGATAGCCATAAACAACTACTGTGTCAACAGTATATTGCTATATGGAGGGTGACATTAACACAGTACAACTAATACAAAAAACCCTTACTGGAAACAGTTCAGATATTTTTGCTCTATTTGCACAATGCAAAAATAGCCTAAATACATTTTTAATGCAATCAGCTGAATTCCGTAAATCCAAATTGTGTGCTAACTGCTCATGCTGATTAGTGTGAAATATTAATTTGCACTAATCAGCTCGAGGCAAGGGAAGCATAATAAACTTGACACATACATTTCACGCTTTACAGTGTTGGAACTGGTTTACAGTGCAGCGCCTGTAAACACTGTTGGTGCTGTTAGTTATGTCACAGGGGCTGGATATTCAAGGTGTACTTGGTAAAATTTCCTTAGCTGATGCTTCAGCTGGTTCAGTGTTTTTGTGAAAATCCTGGTCTTTGAGAACTGGTGGTCTGCACCAGCTGAATGTTGTTAGAAGCATTGTTTCTGCAGTGAGCCAGTGCATCTGATTCCTGCCCTAGCTGTGTCATGACTAAGTCATTTACATTCATGTTCCCTCTGCTCTTGGTGTACCGGGATGCAATTAGACTATGCAAGCCAATGACTTCATGCTTCCCCTTCATGTGAAACATGTACATTTACTTGCAAAATAAAAATATTGCACCAAGTATTAGGCAAATACACAGGGAAGTATCAACATGGTGGGTGTCATATATTATGCTTGAAGGTTGCTCTTTGTATCCCATCTCACCCTTCTGCAGAATGATGCTTTCAATTCCTGCATTTATGGGTTAGCACTGCCCACAATCAGCATCTGATTTAACAAGCCCACCCTCCCCAGATGTTATTTTATGCCATAAATCCATCATGTGATGTGATAAACAGGGGTTCCCCTCTAATACATGATTAAATATGTAATACCTTAGATGCCGGGTCACAGTGAAAGTGAGAGTCTTACAGAAAGCTGGAGGGGAGAAGAAATTTATTTATGTGTACTTAAGACAATCACATGCATGAGTGATAAGGGATAATCTGTGCAGACAAATCTGTTGCTCACTGCTGCCTGGCTCATCCATGCTCCATCTTTCCTATTCTTTGTGCGCTGCTCTGCAAGGGTCTGCCCAAGATCGCAGCCCTGCAGAGCATATGGGATAGACATGAATGAAAATACATACGGTCAAAGTCACCATTCATTTGAACTGCAGAATTGCAAAGGCCTATAGTTCTACTGGCATTTCACTGACCTCTGCCCTTCTATATTTTTCTCTTAAAGATAAATTAGTCCAGGACACATCTACATGGATGTTGTACTCTGGGCTATTTTTTCAGATTGCCCCTCAGAGAAGTGATGAAAGTAATAACTGAAATGTGGGCCACCCAGCCTTTAATGAAGAAGAGCGCATCCCTTGTGTGATGCCAAGAGGCAGCACGGAAAAGATTGAAATCTTTACGTGTGATGTGTTTATATGTGTTTAATATGACCTAATAAAACAACGTAATTATCTCATATGTTCTTCTCCCCACGGCAGGCACAAAGCTTAGCACTCCCAACAAGCTCATTGACCCCAGTGAAACCAGTAACTGCCATTTACACATAACCAGACATACAGTTGGCGTGTTATGACATTTAAAAAGAGATAATATAACTCTCAATACCCGGTCAATTTTACTCACTTATGTTTCCTAGAGGCAAATAGAATCTGCCTTTTGCCAAGGGGCATTTGAAACTTGAAACAGGTTGACAGTGTCAATTCTAATAGTAAAAGGGTACACACATCAATGGCCACGTGAAAAATGTTCATCGTTCACTGGTTCCGTTAAGCCTTTGAACAATATATCTGGAGTTGGAAAAAAAATTATTCATAGTTTCCTTCACCCTCCTCTGAAGGTTTTCTTTGTTTATACATCAAAGAAAATTAAAAGAACCATTGGTAATTCTAGATGTACAGATGTTCAGTTTGGAATATGTTTTTATCTTTTAATGGTCTGTGAACATCCCAACACTGTCTTAAAAATCTTTGGTGCAATCATTTATCTGTGTATTTCCCTCCACTGTATTGAACTAATACAGCTAATCAAAAAGTGAAGCACTTAACAGCCAGAGTGTTTTATTAGGTATGTTTAGCCTGAATGAACACAACCACTCCATTTCTTCATTTTCCCCAACTCTGTCAAGTTTCATAAATTACGTAGAGTGTGGCAACGGCAGTTGGATGGAGCATTTTTAAGAATCTTGCTATTTTTATCTTTTCTCACACAAGTAAATCCCACTTAAGTCTCTGACAGCTGGGTGGGGTGGGGTGGGGGGAGGGA